>NW_027656287.1:0-114414 GCF_964235325.1 Thermobia domestica | reverse complement strand
TCATTCTACATATATATTATATTGTTATCCATTGTTACTATATACTACATACTATTCGCCATATCTCCCAAAGTTATTTACATATTTTGACGAAATAAAGCTCAAATTGAAGAGGAAACCCCTCCATTTTGTACGGTTGCGCTAAGGTCCTTTGCCCTTGAAGAAGCGTTATAATTCCTCCTATAAGGTTTGTTTCTCTTTTTTAGTTTTTTCAAAATAAAACAGATTCGATTCCATTATATGTGGCTTTGACACACCATACTGTGGTTAACGAATGATAAAAGAGGAATATGTTACTGTACCATTCAGAAGTACACAGGACATTCGTTAATATATGCACTTTCTTCACATTTTGAAAACCAATTTATACTTTCTGTACTACAAAGCTGAATTTTGCATCACCCTGTATATTTTTTCCAAATCTCAACCAAATATGCTAACTAAATGTTCTACACATCATCACGGGAAAATAAATGCACAAATTACTACAAACTGCACTAAAAAATGAACGTAGTACCTGTTGCTTTAGAAGAAATAGTTAACCCTCTCACGGCTGATGAGACCACGTGACACTCGTTGTAACTGGAAAATGTATGGCTTCAACCACTAATTTCTTCAATTTTTTTTAAAAACTCTCCTATTTGGTATATATATGTTGTAAGGCAACTATTCAACAATATAGCATATGTCATTCTACATATATATTATATTGTTAATCATTGTTACTATATACTATATACTATTCGCCATATCTCCCAAACTTATTTACATATTTTGACAAAATAAAACTAAAATTGAAGAGGAAACCCCTCCATTTTGTCCTGTTGCGATAAAAGTCCTTTGCCCTTGAAGAAACATTAAAATTCCTCTTATAACGTTTGTTTCTCTTTTTTAGTTTTTTCAAAATAAAACAGATTCGATTCCATTATATGTGGCTTTGACAAACCATACTATGGTTAACGAATGATAAAAGAGGAATATGTTACTGTGCCATTCAGAAGTACATACAGGGCATTCGTTAATATATGCACTTTCTTCACATTTTGAAAACAAATTTATACTTTCTGTACTACAAAGCTGAATTTGGCATCACCCTGTATATTTTTTCCAAATCTCAACCAAATATGCTAACTAAATGTTCTACACATCATCACGGGAAAATAAATGCACAAATTACTACAAACTGCACTAAAAAATGAACGTAGTACCTGTTGCTTTAGAAGAAATAGTTAACCCTCTAACGGCTGATGAGACCACGTGACACTCGTTGTAACTCGAAAATGTATGGCTTCAACCACAAATTTCTTCCATTTTTTTTAAAAACTCTCCTATTTGGTATATATATGTTGTTAGGCAACTATTCAACAATATAGCATATGTCATTCTACATATATATTATATTGTTATCCATTGTTACTATATACTACATACTATTCGCCATATCTCCCAAAGTTATTTACATATTTTGACGAAATAAAGCTCAAATTCAAGAGCAAACCGATCCATTTTGTACGGTTGCGATAAATGTCCTTTGCCCTTCAAGAAACGTTAAAATTCCTCTTATAACGTTTGTTTCTCTTTTTTAGTTTTTTTTTTTCAAAATAAAACAGATTCGACTGCATTATATGTGGTTTTGACACACCATACTGTGGTTAACGAATGATAAAAGAGGAATATGTTATTGTACCATTCAGAAGTACATACAGGACATTCGTTAATATATGCACTTTCTTCACATTTTGAAAACCAATTTATACTTTCTGTACTACAAAGCTGAATTTGGCATCACCCTGTATATTTTTTCCAAATCTCAATCAAATATGCTAACTAAATGTTCTACACATCATCACGGGAAAATAAATGCACAAATTACTACAAACTGCACTAAAAAATGAACGTAGTACCTGTTGCTTTAGAAGAAATAGTTAACCCTCTCACGGCTGATGAGACCACGTGACACTCGTTGTAACTGGAAAATGTATGGCTTCAACCACTAATTTCTTCAATTTTTTTAAAAACTCTCCTATTTGGTATATATATGTTGTTAGGCAACTATTCAAGAATATAGCATATGTCATTCTACATATATATTATATTGTTATCCATTGTTACTATATACTACATACTATTCGCCATATCTCCCAAAGTTATTTACATATTTTGATGAAATAAAGCTAAAATTGTAGAGGAAACCCCTCCATTTTGTCCTGTTGCGATAAAAGTTTTTTGCCCTTGAAGAAACATTAAAATTCCTCTTATAACGTTTGTTTCTCTTTTTTAGTTTTTTCAAAATAAAACAGATTCGATTCCATTATATGTGGCTTTGACAAACCATACTATGGTTAACGAATGATAAAAGAGGAATATGTCACTGTGCCATTCAGAAGTACATACAGGGCATTCGTTAATATATGCACTTTCTTCACATTTTGAAAACCAAGTTAAACTTTCTGTACTATAAAGCTGAATTTTGCATCACCCTGTATATTTTTTACAAAACTCAACCAAATATGCTAACTAAATGTTCTACACATCACCATGGGAAACTAATGCACAAATTACTACAAACTGCACTAAAAAATGAACGTAGTACCTGTTGCTTTAGAAGAAATAGTTAACCCTCTCACGGCTGATGAGACCACGTGACACTCGTTGTAACTGGAAAATGTATGGCTTCAACCACTAATTTCTTCAATTTTTTAAAAAGCTCTCCTATTTGGTATATATATGTTGTTAGGCAACTATTCAAGAATATAGCATATGTCATTCTACATATATATTATATTGTTATCCATTGTTACTATATACTACATACTATTCGCCATATCTCCCAAAGTTATTTACATATTTTGACGAAATAAAGCTAAAATTGAAGAGGAAACCCCTCCATTTTGTACGGTTGCGCTAAGGTCCTTTGCCCTTGAAGAAGCGTTATAATTCCTCCTATAAGGTTTGTTTCTCTTTTTTAGTTTTTTCAAAATAAAACAGATTCGATTCCATTATATGTGGCTTTGACACACCATACTGTGGTTAACGAATGATAAAAGAGGAATATGTTACTGTACCATTCAGAAGTACATACAGGACATTCGTTAATATATGCACTTTCTTCACATTTTGAAAACCAATTTATACTTTCTGTACTACAAAGCTGAATTTTGCATCACCCTGTATATTTTTTCCAAATCTCAACCAAATATCCTAACTAAATGTTCTACACATCATCACGGGAAAATAAATGCACAAATTACTACAAACTGCACTAAGAAATGAACGTAGTACCTATTGCTTTAGAAGAAATAGTTAACCCTCTCACGGCTGATGAGACCACGTGACACTCGTTGTAACTGGAAAATGTATGGCTTCAACCACTAATTTCTTCAATTTTTTTAAAAACTCTCCTATTTGGTATATATATATTGTTAGACAACTATTCAAGAATATAGCATATGTCATTCTAGATATATATTATATTGTTATCCATTGTTACTATATACTACATACTATTCGCCATATCTCCCAAAGTTATTTACATATTTTGACGAAATAAAGCTCAAATTGAAGAGCAAACCTATCCATTTTGTACGGTTGCGATAAATGTCCTTTGCCCTTCAAGAAACGTTAAAATTCCTCTTATAACGTTTGTTTCTCTTTTTTAGTTTTTTTTTTCAAAATAAAACAGATTCGACTCCATTATATGTGGTTTTGACACACCATACTGTGGTTAACGAATGATAAAAGAGGAATATGTTATTGTACCATTCAGAAGTACATACAGGACATTCGTTAATATATGCACTTTCTTCACATTTTGAAAACCAATTTATACTTTCTGTACTACAAAGCTGAATTTTGCATCACCCTGTATATTTTTTCCAAATCTCAACCAAATATGCTAACTAAATGTTCTACACATCATCACGGGAAAATAAATGCACAAATTACTACAAACTGCACTAAAAAATGAACGTAGTACCTGTTGCTTTAGAAGAAATAGTTAACCCTCTCACGGCTGATGAGACCACGTGACACTCGTTGTAACTGGAAAATGTATGGCTTCAACCACTAATTTCTTCAATTTTTTTTAAAAACTCTCCTATTTGGTATATATATGTTGTAAGGCAACTATTCAAAAATATAGCATATGTCATTCTACATATATATTATATTGTTAATCATTGTTACTATATACTATATACTATTCGCCATATCTCCCAAACTTATTTACATATTTTGACAAAATAAAGCTAAAATTGAAGAGGAAACCCCTCCATTTTGTCCTGTTGCGATAAAAGTCCTTTGCCCTTGAAGAAACATTAAAATTCCTCTTATAACGTTTGTTTCTCTTTTTTAGTTTTTTCAAAATAAAACAGATTCGATTCCATTATATGTGGCTTTGACAAACCATACTATGGTTAACGAATGATAAAAGAGGAATATGTTACTGTGCCATTCAGAAGTACATACAGGGCATTCGTTAATATATGCACTTTCTTCACATTTTGAAAACCAAGTTAAACTTTCTGTACTATAAAGCTGAATTTGGCATCACCCTGTATATTTTTTACAAAACTCAACCAAATATGCTAACTAAATGTTCTACACATCATCATGGGAAACTAATGCACAAATTACTACAAACTGCATTAAAAATGAACGTAGTACCTGTTGCTTTAGAAGAAATAATTAACCCTCTCACGGCTGATGAGACCACGTGACACTCGTTGTAACTGGAAAATGTATGGCTTCAACCACTAATTTCTTCAATTTTTTTTTTAAAAAACTCTCCTATTTGGTATATATATGTTGTTAGGCAACTATTCAACAATATAGCATATGTCATTCTACATATATATTATATTGTTAATCATTGTTACTATATACTACATACTATTCGCCATATCTCCCAAAGTTATTTACATATATTGACGAAATAAAGCTAAAATTGAAGAGGAAACCCCTCCATTTTGTACGGTTGCGCTAAGGTCCTTTGCCCTTGAAGAAACGTTATAATTCCTCCTATAAGGTTTGTTTCTCTTTTTTAGTTTTTTCAAAATAAAACAGATTCGATTCCATTATATGTGGCTTTGACACACCATACTGTGGTTAACGAATGATAAAAGAGGAATATGTTACTGTGCCATTCAGAAGTACATACAGGGCATTCGTTAATATATGCACTTTCTTCACATTTTGAAAACCAATTTATACTTTCTGTACTACAAAGCTGAATTTGGCATCACCCTGTATATTTTTTCCAAATCTCAACCAAATATGCTAACTAAATGTTCTACACATCATCACGGGAAAATAAATGCACAAATTACTACAAACTGCACTAAAAAATGAACGTAGTACCTGTTGCTTTAGAAGAAATAGTTAACCCTCTAACGGCTGATGAGACCACGTGACACTCGTTGTAACTGGAAAATGTATGGCTTCAACCACTAATTTCTTCCATTTTTTTTAAAAACTCTCCTATTTGGTATATATATGTTGTTAGGCAACTATTCAACAATATAGCATATGTCATTCTACATATATATTATATTGTTATCCATTGTTACTATATACTACATACTATTCGCCATATCTCCCAAAGTTATTTACATATTTTGACGAAATAAAGCTCAAATTCAAGAGCAAACCGATCCATTTTGTACGGTTGCGATAAATGTCCTTTTCCCTTCAAGAAACGTTAAAATTCCTCTTATAACGTTTGTTTCTCTTTTTTAGTTTTTTTTTTCAAAATAAAACAGATTCGACTGCATTATATGTGGTTTTGACACACCATACTGTGGTTAACGAATGATAAAAGAGGAATATGTTATTGTACCATTCAGAAGTACATACAGGACATTCGTTAATATATGCACTTTCTTCACATTTTGAAAACCAATTTATACTTTCTGTACTACAAAGCTGAATTTTGCATCACCCTGTATATTTTTTCCAAATCTCAATCAAATATGCTAACTAAATGTTCTACACATCATCACGGGAAAATAAATGCACAAATTACTACAAACTGCACTAAAAAATGAACGTAGTACCTGTTGCTTTAGAAGAAATAGTTAACCCTCTCACGGCTGATGAGACCACGTGACACTCGTTGTAACTGGAAAATGTATGGCTTCAACCACTAATTTCTTCAATTTTTTTAAAAACTCTCCTATTTGGTATATATATGTTGTTAGGCAACTATTCAAGAATATAGCATATGTCATTCTACATATATATTATATTGTTATCCATTGTTACTATATACTACATACTATTCGCCATATCTCTCAAAGTTATTTACATATTTTGATGAAATAAAGCTAAAATTGTAGAGGAAACCCCTCCATTTTGTCCTGTTGCGATAAAAGTCCTTTGCCCTTGAAGAAACATTAAAATTCCTCTTATAACGTTTGTTTCTCTTTTTTAGTTTTTTCAAAATAAAACAGATTCGATTCCATTATATGTGGCTTTGACAAACCATACTATGGTTAACGAATGATAAAAGAGGAATATGTTACTGTGCTATTCAGAAGTACATACAGGGCATTCGTTAATATATGCACTTTCTTCACATTTTGAAAACCAAGTTAAACTTTCTGTACTATAAAGCTGAATTTTGCATCACCCTGTATATTTTTTACAAAACTCAACCAAATATGCTAACTAAATGTTCTACACATCACCATGGGAAACTAATGCACAAATTACTACAAACTGCACTAAAAAATGAACGTTGTACCTGTTGCTTTAGAAGAAATAGTTAACCCTCTCACGGCTGATGAGACCACGTGACACTCGTTGTAACTGGAAAATGTATGGCTTCAACCACTAATTTCTTCAATTTTTTTAAAAACTCTCCTATTTGGTATATATATGTTGTTAGGCAACTATTCAAGAATATAGCATATGTCATTCTACATATATATTATATTGTTATCCATTGTTACTATATACTACATACTATTCGCCATATCTCCCAAAGTTATTTACATATTTTGACGAAATAAAGCTCAAATTGAAGAGGAAACCCCTCCATTTTGTACGGTTGCGCTAAGGTCCTTTGCCCTTGAAGAAGCGTTATAATTCCTCCTATAAGGTTTGTTTCTCTTTTTTAGTTTTTTCAAAATAAAACAGATTCGATTCCATTATATGTGGCTTTGACACACCATACTGTGGTTAACGAATGATAAAAGAGGAATATGTTACTGTACCATTCAGAAGTACATACAGGACATTCGTTAATATATGCACTTTCTTCACATTTTGAAAACCAATTTATACTTTCTGTACTACAAAGCTGAATTTTGCATCACCCTGTATATTTTTTCCAAATCTCAACCAAATATCCTAACTAAATGTTCTACACATCATCACGGGAAAATAAATGCACAAATTACTACAAACTGCACTAAGAAATGAACGTAGTACCTGTTGCTTTAGAAGAAATAGTTAACCCTCTCACGGCTGATGAGACCACGTGACACTCGTTGTAACTGGAAAATGTATGGCTTCAACCACTAATTTCTTCAATTTTTTTAAAAACTCTCCTATTTGGTATATATATATTGTAAGGCAACTATTCAAGAATATAGCATATGTCATTCTACATATATATTATATTGTTATCCATTGTTACTATATACTACATACTATTCGCCATATCTCCCAAAGTTATTTACATATTTTGACGAAATAAAGCTCAAATTGAAGAGCAAACCTATCCATTTTGTACGGTTGCGATAAATGTCCTTTGCCCTTCAAGAAACGTTAAAATTCCTCTTATAACGTTTGTTTCTCTTTTTTAGTTTTTTTTTTCAAAATAAAAAAGATTCGACTCCATTATATGTGGTTTTGACACACCATACTGTGGTTAACGAATGATAAAAGAGGAATATGTTATTGTACCATTCAGAAGTACATACAGGACATTCGTTAATATATGCACTTTCTTCACATTTTGAAAACCAATTTATACTTTCTGTACTACAAAGCTGAATTTTGCATCACCCTGTATATATCTTTTCCAAATCTCAACCAAATATGCTAACTAAATGTTCTACACATCATCACGGGAAAATAAATGCACACATTACTACAAACTGCACTAAAAAATGAACGTAGTACCTGTTGCTTTAGAAGAAATAGTTAACCCTCTCACGGCTGATGAGACCACGTGACACTCGTTGTAACTGGAAAATGTATGGCTTCAACCACTAATTTCTTCAATTTTTTTAAAAACTCTCCTATTTGGTATATATATGTTGTTAGGCAACTATTCAAGAATATAGCATATGTCATTCTACATATATATTATATTGTTATCCATTGTTACTATATACTACATACTATTCGCCATATCTCCCAAAGTTATTTACATATTTTGACGAAATAAAGCTCAAATTGAAGAGCAAACCTATCCATTTTGTACGGTTGCGATAAATGTCCTTTGCCCTTCAAGAAACGTTAAAATTCCTCTTATAACGTTTGTTTCTCTTTTTTAGTTTTTTTTTCAAAATAAAACAGATTCGATTCCATTATATGTGGCTTTGACACACCATACTGTGGTTAACGAATGATAAAAGGGGAATATGTTACTGTGCCATTCAGTAGTACATACAGGGCATTCGTTAATATATGCACTTTCTTCACATTTTGAAAACCAATTTATACTTTCTGTACTACAAAGCTGAATTTGGCATCACCCTGTATATTTTTTCCAAATCTCAACCAAATATGCTAACTAAATGTTCTACACATCATCATGGGAAACTAATGCACAAATTACTACAAACTGCACTAAAAAATGAACGTAGTACCTGTTGCTTTAGAAGAAATAGTTAACCCTCTCACGGCTGATGAGACCACGTGACACTCGTTGTAACTGGAAAATGTATGGCTTCAACCACTAATTTCTTCAATTTTTTTTAAAAACTCTCCTATTTGGTATATATATGTTGTAAGGCAACTATTCAACAATATAGCATATGTCATTCTACATATATATTATATTGTTAATCATTGTTACTATATACTATATACTATTCGCCATATCTCCCAAACTTATTTACATATTTTGACAAAATAAAGCTAAAATTGAAGAGGAAACCCCTCCATTTTGTCCTGTTGCGATAAAGGTCCTTTGCCCTTGAAGAAACATTAAAATTCCTCTTATAACGTTTGTTTCTCTTTTTTAGTTTTTTCAAAATAAAACAGATTCGATTCCATTATATGTGGCTTTGACACACCATACTATGGTTAACGAATGATAAAAGAGGAATATGTTACTGTGCCATTCAGAAGTACATACAGGGCATTCGTTAATATATGCACTTTCTTCACATTTTGAAAACCAAGTTAAACTTTCTGTACTATAAAGCTGAATTTTGCATCACCCTGTATATTTTTTACAAAACTCAACCAAATATGCTAACTAAATGTTCTACACATCATCATGGGAAACTAATGCACAAATTACTACAAACTGCATTAAAAATGAACGTAGTACCTGTTGCTTTAGAAGAAATAATTAACCCTCTCACGGCTGATGAGACCACGTGACACTCGTTGTAACTGGAAAATGTATGGCTTCAACCACTAATTTCTTCAATTTTTTTTTAAAAAATTCTCCTATTTGGTATATATATGTTGTTAGGCAACTATTCAACAATATAGCATATGTCATTCTACATATATATTATATTGTTAATCATTGTTACTATATACTACATACTATTCGCCATATCTCCCAAAGTTATTTACATATTTTGACGAAATAAAGCTAAAATTGAAGAGGAAACCCCTCCATTTTGTACGGTTGCGCTAAGGTCCTTTGCCCTTGAAGAAACGTTATAATTCCTCCTATAAGGTTTGTTTCTCTTTTTTAGTTTTTTCAAAATAAAACAGATTCGATTCCATTATATGTGGCTTTGACACACCATACTGTGGTTAACGAATGATAAAAGAGGAATATGTTACTGTGCCATTCAGAAGTACATACAGGGCATTCGTTAATATATGCACTTTGTTCACATTTTGAAAACCAATTTATACTTTCTGTACTACAAAGCTGAATTTGGCATCACCCTGTATATTTTTTCCAAATCTCAACCAAATATGCTAACTAAATGTTCTACACATCATCACGGGAAAATAAATGCACAAATTACTACAAACTGCACTAAAAAATGAACGTAGTACCTGTTGCTTTAGAAGAAATAGTTAACTCTCTAACGGCTGATGAGACCACGTGACACTCGTAGTAACTCGAAAATGTATGGCTTCAACCACTAATTTCTTCCATTTTTTTTAAAAACTCTCCTATTTGGTATATATATGTTGTTAGGCAACTATTCAACAATATAGCATATGTCATTCTACATATATATTATATTGTTATCCATTGTTACTATATACTACATACTATTCGCCATATCTCCCAAAGTTATTTACATATTTTGACGAAGTAAAGCTCAAATTCAAGAGCAAAACGATCCATTTTGTACGGTTGCGATAAATGTCCTTTGCCCTTCAAGAAACGTTAAAATTCCTCTTATAACGTTTGTTTCTCTTTTTTAGTTCTTTTTTTTTCAAAATAAAACAGATTCGACTGCATTTTATGTGGTTTTGACACACCATACTGTGGTTAACGAATGATAAAAGAGGAATATGTTATTGTACCATTCAGAAGTACATACAGGACATTCGTTAATATATGCACTTTCTTCACATTTTGAAAACCAATTTATACTTTCTGTACTACAAAGCTGAATTTTGCATCACCCTGTATATTTTTTCCAAATCTCAATCAAATATGCTAACTAAATGTTCTACACATCATCACGGGAAAATAAATGCACAAATTACTACAAACTGCACTAAAAAATGAACGTAGTACCTGTTGCTTTAGAAGAAATAGTTAACCCTCTCACGGCTGATGAGACCACGTGACACTCGTTGTAACTGGAAAATGTATGGCTTCAACCACTAATTTCTTCAATTTTTTTAAAAACTCTCCTATTTGGTATATATATGTTGTTAGGCAACTATTCAAGAATATAGCATATGTCATTCTACATATATATTATATTGTTATCCATTGTTACTATATACTACATACTATTCGCCATATCTCCCAAAGTTATTTACATATTTTGATGAAATAAAGCTAAAATTGTAGAGGAAACCCCTCCATTTTGTCCTGTTGCGATAAAAGTCATTTGCCCTTGAAGAAACATTAAAATTCCTCTTATAACGTTTGTTTCTCTTTTTTAGTTTTTTCAAAATAAAACAGATTCGATTCCATTATATGTGGCTTTGACAAACCATACTATGGTTAACGAATGATAAAAGAGGAATATGTTACTGTGCCATTCAGAAGTACATACAGGGCATTCGTTAATATATGCACTTTCTTCACATTTTGAAAACCAAGTTAAACTTTCTGTACTATAAAGCTGAATTTTGCATCACCCTGTATATTTTTTACAAAACTCAACCAAATATGCTAACTAAATGTTCTACACATCATCATGGGAAACTAATGCACAAATTACTACAAACTGCACTAAAAAATGAACGTTGTACCTGTTGCTTTAGAAGAAATAGTTAACCCTCTCACGGCTGATGAGACCACGTGACACTCGTTGTAACTGGAAAATGTATGGCTTCAACCACTAATTTCTTCAATTTTTTTAAAAACTCTCCTATTTGGTATATATATGTTGTTAGGCAACTATTCAAGAATATAGCATATGTCATTCTACATATATATTATATTGTTATCCATTGTTACTATATACTACATACTATTCGCCATATCTCCCAAAGTTATTTACATATTTTGACGAAATAAAGCTAAAATTGAAGAGGAAACCCCTCCATTTTGTACGGTTGCGCTAAGGTCCTTTGCCCTTGAAGTAACGTTATAATTCCTTTTATAAGGTTTGTTTCTCTTTTTTAGTTTTTTCAAAATAAAACAGATTCGATTCCATTATATGTGGCTTTGACACACCATACTGTGGTTAACGAATGATAAAAGAGGAATATGTTACTGTACCATTCAGAAGTACATACAGGACATTCGTTAATATATGCACTTTCTTCACATTTTGAAAACCAATTTATACTTTCTGTACTACAAAGCTGAATTTTGCATCACCCTGTATATTTTTTCCAAATCTCAACCAAATATCCTAACTAAATGTTCTACACATCATCACGGGAAAATAAATGCACAAATTACTACAAACTGCACTAAGAAATGAACGTAGTACCTGTTGCTTTAGAAGAAATAGTTAACCCTCTCACGGCTGATGAGACCACGTGACACTCGTTGTAACTGGAAAATGTATAGCTTCAACCACTAATTTCTTCAATTTTTTTTAAAAAACTCTCCTATTTGGTATATATATGTTGTTAGGCAACTATTCAACAATATAGCATATGTCATTCTACATATATATTATATTGTTAATCATTGTTACTATATACTACATACTATTCGCCATATCTCCCAAAGTTATTTACATATTTTGACGAAATAAAGCTAAAATTGAAGAGGAAACCCCTCCATTTTGTACGGTTGCGCTAAGGTCCTTTGCCCTTGAAGTAACGTTATAATTCCTTTTATAAGGTTTGTTTCTCTTTTTTAGTTTTTTCAAAATAAAACAGATTCGATTCCATTATATGTGGCTTTGACACACCATACTGTGGTTAACGAATGATAAAAGAGGAATATGTTACTGTACCATTCAGAAGTACATACAGGACATTCGTTAATATATGCACTTTCTTCACATTTTGAAAACCAAGTTAAACTTTCTGTACTATAAAGCTGAATTTTGCATCACCCTGTATATTTTTTACAAAACTCAACCAAATATGCTAACTAAATGTTCTACACATCATCATGGGAAACTAATGCACAAATTACTACAAACTGCATTAAAAATGAACGTAGTACCTGTTGCTTTAGAAGAAATAATTAACCCTCTCACGGCTGATGAGACCACGTGACACTCGTTGTAACTGGAAAATGTATGGCTTCAACCACTAATTTCTTCAATTTTTTTTAAAAAACTCTCCTATTTGGTATATATATGTTGTTAGGCAACTATTCAACAATATAGCATATGTCATTCTACATATATATTATATTGTTAATCATTGTTACTATATACTACATACTATTCGCCATATCTCCCAAAGTTATTTACATATTTTGACGAAATAAAGCTAAAATTGAAGAGGAAACCCCTCCATTTTGTACGGTTGCGCTAAGGTCCTTTGCCCTTGAAGAAACGTTATAATTCCTCCTATAAGGTTTGTTTCTCTTTTTTAGTTTTTTCAAAATAAAACAGATTCGATTCCATTATATGTGGCTTTGACACACCATACTGTGGTTAACGAATGATAAAAGAGGAATATGTTACTGTGCCATTCAGAAGTACATACAGGGCATTCGTTAATATATGCACTTTGTTCACATTTTGAAAACCAATTTATACTTTCTGTACTACAAAGCTGAATTTGGCATCACCCTGTATATTTTTTCCAAATCTCAACCAAATATGCTAACTAAATGTTCTACACATCATCACGGGAAAATAAATGCACAAATTACTACAAACTGCACTAAAAAATGAACGTAGTACCTGTTGCTTTAGAAGAAATAGTTAACTCTCTAACGGCTGATGAGACCACGTGACACTCGTAGTAACTCGAAAATGTATGGCTTCAACCACTAATTTCTTCCATTTTTTTTAAAAACTCTCCTATTTGGTATATATATGTTGTTAGGCAACTATTCAACAATATAGCATATGTCATTCTACATATATATTATATTGTTATCCATTGTTACTATATACTACATACTATTCGCCATATCTCCCAAAGTTATTTACATATTTTGACGAAGTAAAGCTCAAATTCAAGAGCAAAACGATCCATTTTGTACGGTTGCGATAAATGTCCTTTGCCCTTCAAGAAACGTTAAAATTCCTCTTATAACGTTTGTTTCTCTTTTTTAGTTTTTTTTTTTCAAAATAAAACAGATTCGACTGCATTTTATGTGGTTTTGACACACCATACTGTGGTTAACGAATGATAAAAGAGGAATATGTTATTGTACCATTCAGAAGTACATACAGGACATTCGTTAATATATGCACTTTCTTCACATTTTGAAAACCAATTTATACTTTCTGTACTACAAAGCTGAATTTTGCATCACCCTGTATATTTTTTCCAAATCTCAATCAAATATGCTAACTAAATGTTCTACACATCATCACGGGAAAATAAATGCACAAATTACTACAAACTGCACTAAAAAATGAACGTAGTACCTGTTGCTTTAGAAGAAATAGTTAACCCTCTCACGGCTGATGAGACCACGTGACACTCGTTGTAACTGGAAAATGTATGGCTTCAACCACTAATTTCTTCAATTTTTTTAAAAACTCTCCTATTTGGTATATATATGTTGTTAGGCAACTATTCAAGAATATAGCATATGTCATTCTACATATATATTATATTGTTATCCATTGTTACTATATACTACATACTATTCGCCATATCTCCCAAAGTTATTTACATATTTTGATGAAATAAAGCTAAAATTGTAGAGGAAACCCCTCCATTTTGTCCTGTTGCGATAAAAGTCATTTGCCCTTGAAGAAACATTAAAATTCCTCTTATAACGTTTGTTTCTCTTTTTTAGTTTTTTCAAAATAAAACAGATTCGATTCCATTATATGTGGCTTTGACAAACCATACTATGGTTAACGAATGATAAAAGAGGAATATGTTACTGTGCCATTCAGAAGTACATACAGGGCATTCGTTAATATATGCACTTTCTTCACATTTTGAAAACCAAGTTAAACTTTCTGTACTATAAAGCTGAATTTTGCATCACCCTGTATATTTTTTACAAAACTCAACCAAATATGCTAACTAAATGTTCTACACATCATCATGGGAAACTAATGCACAAATTACTACAAACTGCACTAAAAAATGAACGTTGTACCTGTTGCTTTAGAAGAAATAGTTAACCCTCTCACGGCTGATGAGACCACGTGACACTCGTTGTAACTGGAAAATGTATGGCTTCAACCACTAATTTCTTCAATTTTTTTAAAAACTCTCCTATTTGGTATATATATGTTGTTAGGCAACTATTCAAGAATATAGCATATGTCATTCTACATATATATTATATTGTTATCCATTGTTACTATATACTACATACTATTCGCCATATCTCCCAAAGTTATTTACATATTTTGACGAAATAAAGCTAAAATTGAAGAGGAAACCCCTCCATTTTGTACGGTTGCGCTAAGGTCCTTTGCCCTTGAAGTAACGTTATAATTCCTTTTATAAGGTTTGTTTCTCTTTTTTAGTTTTTTCAAAATAAAACAGATTCGATTCCATTATATGTGGCTTTGACACACCATACTGTGGTTAACGAATGATAAAAGAGGAATATGTTACTGTACCATTCAGAAGTACATACAGGACATTCGTTAATATATGCACTTTCTTCACATTTTGAAAACCAATTTATACTTTCTGTACTACAAAGCTGAATTTTGCATCACCCTGTATATTTTTTCCAAATCTCAACCAAATATCCTAACTAAATGTTCTACACATCATCACGGGAAAATAAATGCACAAATTACTACAAACTGCACTAAGAAATGAACGTAGTACCTGTTGCTTTAGAAGAAATAGTTAACCCTCTCACGGCTGATGAGACCACGTGACACTCGTTGTAACTGGAAAATGTATGGCTTCAACCACTAATTTCTTCAATTTTTTTAAAAACTCTCCTATTTGGTATATATATGTTGTTAGGCAACTATTCAAGAATATAGCATATGTCATTCTACATATATATTATATTGTTATCCATTGTTACTATATACTACATACTATTCGCCATATCTCCCAAAGTTATTTACATATTTTGACGAAATAAAGCTCAAATTGAAGAGCAAACGTATCCATTTTGTACGGTTGCGATAAATGTCCTTTGCCCTTCAAGAAACGTTAAAATTCCTCTTATAACGTTTGTTTCTCTTTTTTAGTTTTTTTTTCAAAATAAAACAGATTCGATTCCATTATATGTGGCTTTGACACACCATACTGTGGTTAACGAATGATAAAAGAAGAATATGTTATTGTACCATTCAGAAGTACATACAGGACATTCGTTAATATATGCACTTTCTTCACATTTTGAAAACCAATTTATACTTTCTATACTACAAAGCTGAATTTGGCATCACCCTGTATATTTTTTCCAAATCTCAATCAAATATGCTAACTAAATGTTCTACACATCATCACGGGAAAATAAATGCACAAATTACTACAAACTGCACTAAAAATGAACGTAGTACCTGTTGCTTTAGAAGAAATAGTTAACCCTCTCACGGCTGATGAGACCACGTGACACTCGTTGTAACTGGAAAATGTATGGCTTCAACCACTAATTTCTTCAATTTTTTTAAAAACTCTCCTATTTGGTATATATATGTTGTTAGGCAACTATTCAAGAATATAGCATATGTCATTCTACATATATATTATATTGTTATCCATTGTTACTATATACTACATACTATTCGCCATATCTCCCAAAGTTATTTACATATTTTGATGAAATAAAGCTAAAATTGTAGAGGAAACCCCTCCATTTTGTCCTGTTGCGATAAAAGTCATTTGCCCTTGAAGAAACATTAAAATTCCTCTTATAACGTTTGTTTCTCTTTTTTAGTTTTTTCAAAATAAAACAGATTCGATTCCATTATATGTGGCTTTGACAAACCATACTATGGTTAACGAATGATAAAAGAGGAATATGTTACTGTGCCATTCAGAAGTACATACAGGGCATTCGTTAATATATGCACTTTCTTCACATTTTGAAAACCAAGTTAAACTTTCTGTACTATAAAGCTGAATTTTGCATCACCCTGTATATTTTTTACAAAACTCAACCAAATATGCTAACTAAATGTTCTACACATCATCATGGGAAACTAATGCACAAATTACTACAAACTGCACTAAAAATGAACGTTGTACCTGTTGCTTTAGAAGAAATAGTTAACCCTCTCACGGCTGATGAGACCACGTGACACTCGTTGTAACTGGAAAATGTATGGCTTCAACCACTAATTTCTTCAATTTTTTTAAAAACTCTCCTATTTGGTATATATATGTTGTTAGGCAACTATTCAAGAATATAGCATATGTCATTCTACATATATATTATATTGTTATCCATTGTTACTATATACTACATACTATTCGCCATATCTCCCAAAGTTATTTACATATTTTGACGAAATAAAGCTCAAATTGAAGAGGAAACCCCTCCATTTTGTACGGTTGCGCTAAGGTCCTTTGCCCTTGAAGAAACGTTATAATTCCTCCTATAAGGTTTGTTTCTGTTTTTTAGTTTTTTCAAAATAAAACAGATTCGATTCCATTTTATGTGGCTTTGACACACCATACTGTGGTTAACGAATGATAAAAGAGGAATATGTTACTGTACCATTCAGAAGTACATACAGGACATTCGTTAATATATGCACTTTCTTCACTTTTTGAAAACCAATTTATACTTTCTGTACTACAAAGCTGAATTTTGCATCACCCTGTATATTTTTTCCAAATCTCAACCAAATATCCTAACTAAATGTTCTACACATCATCACGGGAAAATAAATGCACAAATTACTACAAACTGCACTAAGAAATGAACGTAGTACCTGTTGCTTTAGAAGAAATAGTTAACCCTCTCACGGCTGATGAGACCACGTGACACTCGTTGTAACTGGAAAATGTATGGCTTCAACCACTAATTTCTTCAATTTTTTTAAAAACTCTCCTATTTGGTATATATATGTTGTTAGGCAACTATTCAAGAATATAGCATATGTCATTCTACATATATATTATATTGTTATCCATTGTTACTATATACTACATACTATTCGCCATATCTCCCAAAGTTATTTACATATTTTGACGAAATAAAGCTCAAATTGAAGAGCAAACCTATCCATTTTGTACGGTTGCGATAAATGTCCTTTGCCCTTCAAGAAACGTTAAAATTCCTCTTATAACGTTTGTTTCTCTTTTTTAGTTTTTTTTCAAAATAAAACAGATTCGACTCCATTATATGTGGTTTTGACTCACCATACTGTGGTTAACGAATGATAAAAGAGGAATATGTTATTGTACCATTCAGAAGTACATACAGGACATTCGTTAATATATGCACTTTCTTCACATTTTGAAAACCAATTTATACTTTCTGTACTACAAAGCTGAATTTTGCATCACCCTGTATATTTTTTCCAAATCTCAACCAAATATGCTAACTAAATGTTCTACACATCATCACGGGAAAATAAATGCACAAATTACTACAAACTGCACTAAAAAATGAACGTAGTACCTGTTGCTTTAGAAGAAATAGTTAACCCTCTCACGGCTGATGAGACCACGTGACACTCGTTGTAACTGGAAAATGTATGGCTTCAACCACTAATTTCTTCAATTTTTTTAAAAACTCTCCTATTTGGTATATATATGTTGTTAGGCAACTATTCAAGAATATAGCATATGTCATTCTACATATATATTATATTGTTATCCATTGTTACTATATACTACATACTATTCGCCATATCTCCCAAAGTTATTTACATATTTTGACGAAATAAAGCTCAAATTGAAGAGCAAACCTATCCATTTTGTACGGTTGCGATAAATGTCCTTTGCCCTTCAAGAAACGTTAAAATTCCTCTTATAACGTTTGTTTCTCTTTTTTAGTTTTTTTTTTCAAAATAAAACAGATTCGATTCCATTATATGTGGCTTTGACACACCATACTGTGGTTAACGAATGATAAAAGGGGAATATGTTACTGTGCCATTCAGTAGTACATACAGGGCATTCGTTAATATATGCACTTTCTTCACATTTTGAAAACCAATTTATACTTTCTGTACTACAAAGCTGAATTTGGCATCACCCTGTATATTTTTTCCAAATCTCAACCAAATATGCTAACTAAATGTTCTACACATCATCATGGGAAACTAATGCACAAATTACTACAAACTGCACTAAAAAATGAACGTAGTACCTGTTGCTTTAGAAGAAATAGTTAACCCTCTCACGGCTGATGAGACCACGTGACACTCGTTGTAACTGGAAAATGTATGGCTTCAACCACTAATTTCTTCAATTTTTTTTAAAAACTCTCCTATTTGGTATATATATGTTGTAAGGCAACTATTCAACAATATAAGGCAACTATTCAACAATATAGCATATGTCATTCTACATATATATTATATTGTTAATCATTGTTACTATATACTATATACTATTCGCCATATCTCCCAAACTTATTTACATATTTTGACAAAATAAAGCTAAAATTGAAGAGGAAACCCCTCCATTTTGTCCTGTTGCGATAAAAGTCCTTGCCTTTGAAGAAACATTAAAATTCCTCTTATAACGTTTGTTTCTCTTTTTTAGTTTTTCAAAATAAAACAGATTCGATTCCATTATATGTGGCTTTGACAAACCATACTATGGTTAACGAATGATAAAAGAGGAATATGTTACTGTGCCATTCAGAAGTACATACAGGGCATTCGTTAATATATGCACTTTCTTCACATTTTGAAAACCAAGTAAACTTTCTGTACTATAAGCTGAATTTTGCATCACCCTGTATATTTTTTACAAAACTCAACCAAATATGCTAACTAAATGTTCTACACATCATCATGGAAACTAATGCACAAATTACTACAACTGCATTAAAAATGAACGTAGTACCTGTTGCTTTAGAAGAAATAATTAACCCTCTCACGGCTGATGAGACCACGTGACACTCGTTGTAACTGGAAAATGTATGGCTTCAACCACTAATTTCTTCAATTTTTTTTTAAAAAATTCTCCTATTTGGTATATATATGTTGTTAGGCAACTATTCAACAATATAGCATATGTCATTCTACATATATATTATATTGTTAATCATTGTTACTATATACTACATACTATTCGCCCATATCTCCCAAAGTTATTTACATATTTGACGAAATAAAGCTAAAATTGAAGAGGAACCCCTCCATTTTGTACGGTTGCGCTAAGGTCCTTTGCCCTTGAAGAACGTTATAATTCCTCCTATAAGGTTTGTTTCTCTTTTTTAGTTTTTCAAAATAAAACAGATTCGATTCCATTATATGTGGCTTTGACACACCATACTGTGGTTAACTGAATGATAAAAGAGGAATATGTACTGTGCCATTCAGAAGTACATACAGGGCATTCGTTAATATATGCACTTTCTTCACATTTTGAAAAACCAATTTATACTTTCTGTACTACAAAGCTGAATTTTGCATCACCCTGTATATTTTTTCCAAATCTCAACTAAATATGCTAACTAAATGTTCTATACACCATCAGCGAAAATAAATGCACAAATTACTACAAACTGCACTAAAATGAACGTAGTACCTGTTGCTTTAGAAGAAATAGTTAACCCTCTCACGGCTGATGAGACCACGTGACACTCGTTGTAACTGGAAATGTATGGCTTCAACCACTAATTTCTTCAAATTTTTTAAAAACTCTCCATTTGGTATATATATGTTGTTAGGCAACTATTCAAGAATATAGCATATGTCATTCTACATATATATTATATTGTTATCCATTGTTACTATATACTACATACTATTCGCCATATCTCCCAAAGTATTTACATATTTTGACGAAATAAAGCTCAAATTGAAGAGCAAACCTATCCATTTTGTACGGTTGCGATAAATGTCCTTTGCCCTTCAAGAAACGTAAAATTCCTCTTTATAACGTTTGTTTCTCTTTTTTAGTTTTTTTTCAAAATAAAACAGATTCGACTCCATTATATGTGGTTTTGACACACCATACTGTGTTAACGAATGATAAAAGAGGAATAGGTTATTGTACCATTCAGAAGTACATACAGGACATTCGTTAATATATGCACTTTCTTCACATTTTGAAAACAAATTTATACTTTCTGTACTACAAAGCTGAATTTGGCATCACCCTGTATATTTTTCCAAATCTCAACCAAATATGCTAACTAAATGTTTACACATCATCACGGGAAAATAAATGCACAAATTACTACAAACTGCACTAAAAAATGAACGTAGTACCTGTTGCTTTAGAAGAAATAGTTAACCCTCTCACGGCTGATGAGACCACGTGACACTCGTTGTAACTGGAAAATGTATGGCTTCAACCACTAATTTCTTCAATTTTTTTAAAAACTCTCCTATTTGGTATATATATGTTGTTAGGCAACTATTCAAGATATAGCATATGTCATTCTACATATATATTATATGTTATCCATTGTTACTATATACTACATACTATTCGCCATATCTCCCAAAGTTATTTACATATTTTGACGAAATAAAGCTCAAATTGAAGAGCAAACCTATCCATTTTGTACGGTTGCGATAAATGTCCTTTGCCCTTCAAGAAACGTTAAAATTCCTCTTATAACGTTTGTTTCTCTTTTTTAGTTTTTTTTTCCAAAATAAAACAGATTCGATTCCATTATATGTGGCTTTGACACACCATACTGTGGTTAACGAATGATAAAAGACGAATATGTTACTGTGCCATTCATAGTACATACAGGGCATTCGTTAATATATGCACTTTCTTCACATTTTGAAAACAATTTATACTTTCTGTACTACCAAGCTGAATTTGGCATCACCCTGTATATTTTTTCCAAATCTCAACCAAATATGCTAACTAAATGTTCTACACATCATCATCGGAAACTAATGCACAATTACTACAAACTGCACTAAAAAATGAACGTAGTACCTGTTGCTTTAGAAGAAATAGTTAACCCTCTGACGGCTGATGAGACCACGTGACACTCGTTGTAACTGGAAAATGTATGGCTTCAACCACTAATTTCTTCAATTTTTTTAAAAACTCTCCTATTTGGTATATATATGTTGTAAGGCAACTATTCAACAATATAGCATATGTCATTCTACATATATATTATATTGTTAATCATTGTTACTATATACTATATACTATTCGCCATATCTCCCAAACTTATTTACATATTTTGAGAAATAAAGCTAAAATTGAAGAGGAAACCCCTCATTTTGTCCTGTTGCGATAAAAGTCCTTTGCCCTTGAAGAAACATTAAAATTCCTCTTATAACGTTTGTTTCTCTTTTTTAGTTTTTCAAAATAAAACAGATTCGATTCCATTATATTTGGCTTTGACAAACCATACTATGGTTAACGAATGATAAAAGAGGAATATTTACTGTGCCATTCAGAAGTACATACAGGGCATTCGTTAATATATGCCCTTTCTTCACATTTTGAAAACCAAGTTAAACTTTCTGTACTATAAAGCTGAATTTTGCATCAACCCTGTATATTTTTTACAAAACTCAACCAAATATGCTAACTAAATGTTCTACACATCATGATGGGAAACAGTGCACAAATTACTACAAACTGCACTAAAAAATGAACGTTGTACCTGGTGCTTTAGAAGAAATAGTTAACCCTCTCACGGCTGATGAGACCACGTGACACTCGTTGTAACTGGAAAATGTATGCTTCAACCACTAATTTCTTCAATTTTTTAAAAACTCTAATATTTGGTATATATATTTTGTTAGGCAACTATTCAACAATATAGCATATGTCATTCTACATATATATTATATTGTTAATCATTGTTACTATATACTACATACTATTCGCCATATCTCCCAAAGTTATTTACATATTTTGACGAAATAAAGCTCAAATTGAAGAGGAAACCCCTCGATTTTGTACGGTTGCGCTAAGGTCCTTTGCCCTTGAAGAAACGTTAAAATTCCTCCTATAAGGTTTGTTTCTCTTTTTTAGTTTTTTCAAAATAAAACAGATTCGATTCCATTATATGTGGCTTTGACACACCATACTGTGGTTAACGAATGATAAAAGAGGAATATGTTACTGTACCATTCAGAAGTACATACAGGTCATTCGTTAATATATGCACTTTCTTCACATTTTGAAAACCAATTTATGCTTTCTGTACTTTAAAGCTGAAATTTGCATCACCCTGTATATTTTTTCCAAATCTCAACCAAATATGCTAACTAAATGTTCTACACATCATCAGCGGAAAATAAATGCACAAATTACTACAAACTGCCTAAAAAATGAACGTAGTACCTGTTGCTTTAGAAGAAATAGTTAACCCTCTCACGGCTGATGAGACCACGTGACACTCGTTGTAACTGGAAAATGTATGGCTTCAACCACTAATTTCTTCAATTTTTTTAAAAAACTCTCCTATTTGGTATATATATGTTGTTAGGCAACTATTCAACAATATAGCATATGTCATTCTACATATATATTATATTGTTAATCATTGTTACTATATACTACATACTATTCGCCATATCTCCCAAAGTTATTTACATATTTTTGACGAAATAAAGCTAAAATTGAAGAGGAAACCCCTCCATTTTGTACGGTTGCGCTAAGGTCCTTTGCCCTTGAAGAAACGTTAATTCCTCCTATAAGGTTTGTTTCTCTTTTTAGTTTTTCAAAATAAAACAGATTCGATTCCATTATATGTGGCTTTGACACACCATACTGTGGTTAACGAATGATAAAAGAGGAATATGTTACTGTGCCATTCAGAAGTACATACAGGGCATTCGTTAATATTGCACTTTCTTCACATTTTGAAAACCAATTTATACTTTCTGTACTACAAAGCTGAATTTTGCATCACCCTGTATATTTTTCCAAATCTCAACCAAATATCCTAACTAAATGTTCTACACATCATCACGGAAAATAAATGCACAAATTACTACAAACTGCACTAAAAAATGAACGTAGTACCTGTTGCTTTAGAAGAAATAGTTAACCCTCTCACGGCTGATGAGACCACGTGACACTCGTTGTAACTGGAAAATGTATGGCTTCAACCACTAATTTCTTCATTTTTTTAAAAACCCTCTTATTTGGTATATATATGTTGTTAGGCAACTATTCAACAATATAGCATATGTCCTATCATATATATTAATAGTTATATATTGTTTTATCCATTGTACTATATACTACATACTATTCGCCATATCTCCCAAGTTATTTACATATTTGACGAAATAAAGCTCAAATTGAAGAGCAAACATCCATTTTGTACGGTTGCGATAAATGTCCTTTGCCTTCAAGAAACGTTAAAATTCCTCTTATAACGTTTGTTTCTCTTTTTTAGTTTTTTTTTCAAAATAAAACAGATTCGATTGCATTATATGTGGCTTTGACACACCATACTGTGGTTAACGAATGATAAAAGAGGAATATGTTACTGTGCCATTCAGTAGTACATACAGGGCATTCGTTAATATATGCACTTTCTTCACATTTTGAAAACCAATTTATACTTTCTGTACTACAAAGCTGAATTTGGCATCACCCTGTATATTTTTTCCAAATCTCAACCAAATATGCTAACTAAATGTTCTACACATCATCATGGGAAACTAATGCACAAATTACTACAAACTGCACCAAAAAATGAACGTAGTACCTGTTGCTTTAGAAGAAATAGTTAACCCTCTCACGGCTGATGAGACCACGTGACACTCGTTGTAACTGGAAAATGTATGGCTTCAACCACTAATTTCTTCAATTTTTTTTAAAAACTCTCTTATTTGGTATATATATGTTGTAAGGCAACTATTCAACAATATAGCATATGTCATTCTACATATATATTATATTGTTAATCATTGTTACTATATACTATATACTATTCGCCATATCTCCCAAACTTATTTACATATTTTGACAAAATAAAGCTAAAATTGAAGAGGAAACCCCTCCATTTTGTCCTGTTGCGATAAAAGTCCTTTGCCCTTGAAGAAACATTAAAATTCCTCTTATAACGTTTGTTTCTCTTTTTTAGTTTTTTCAAAATAAAACAGATTCGATTCCATTATATGTGGCTTTGACAAACCATACTATGGTTAACGAATGATAAAAGAGGAATATGTTACTGTGCCATTCAGAAGTACATACAGGGCATTCGTTAATATATGCACTTTCTTCACATTTTGAAAACCAAGTTAAACTTTCTGTACTATAAAGCTGAATTTTGCATCACCCTGTATATTTTTTACAAAACTTAACCAAATATGCTAACTAAATGTTCTACACATCATCATGGGAAACTAATGCACAAATTACTACAAACTGCACTAAAAAATGAACGTAGTACCTGTTGCTTTAGAAGAAATAGTTAACCCTCTCACGGCTGATGAGACCACGTGACACTCGTTGTAACTGGAAAATGTATGGCTTCAACCACTAATTTCTTCAATTTTTTTAAAAACTCTCCTATTTGGTATATATATGTTGTTAGGCAACTATTCAAGAATATAGCATATGTCATTCTACATATATATTATATTGTTATCCATTGTTACTATATACTACATACTATTCGCCATATCTCCCAAAGTTATTTACATATTTTGACGAAATAAAGCTCTAATTGAAGAGCAAACCTATCCATTTTGTACGGTTGCGATAAATGTCCTTTGCCCTTCAAGAAACGTTAAAATTCCTCTTATAACGTTTGTTTCTCTTTTTTAGTTTTTTTTTTCAAAATAAAACAGATTCGACTCCATTATATGTGGTTTTGACACACCATACTGTGGTTAACGAATGATAAAAGAGGAATATGTTATTGTACCATTCAGAAGTACATACAGGACATTCGTTAATATATGCACTTTCTTCACATTTTGAAAACCAATTTATACTTTCTGTACTACAAAGCTGAATTTTGCATCACCCTGTATATTTTTTCCAAATCTCAACCAAATATGCTAACTAAATGTTCTACACATCATCACGGGAAAATAAATGCACAAATTACTACAAACTGCATTAAAAAATGAACGTAGTACCTGTTGCTTTAGAAGAAATAGTTAACCCTCTCACGGCTGATGAGACCACGTGACACTCGTTGTAACTGGAAAATGTATGGCTTCAACCACTAATTTCTTCAATTTTTTTAAAAACTCTCCTATTTGGTATATATATGTTGTTAGGCAACTATTCAACAATATAGCATATGTCATTCTACATATATATTATATTGTTATCCATTGTTACTATATACTACATACTATTCGCCATATCTCCCAAAGTTATTTACATATTTTGACGAAATAAAGCTAAAATTGAAGAGGAAACCCCTCCATTTTGTCCTGTTGCGATAAAAGTCCTTTGCCCTTGAAGAAACATTAAAATTCCTCTTATAACGTTTGTTTTCTTTTTTAGTTTTTTTCAAAATAAAACAGATTCGATTCCATTATATTTGGCTTTGACAAACCATACTATGGTTAACGAATGATAAAAGAGGAATATGTTACTGTGCCATTCAGAAGTACATACAGGGCATTCGTTAATATATGCACTTTCTTCACATTTTGAAAACCAATTTATGCTTTCTGTACTTTAAAGCTGAATTTTGCATCACCCTGTATATTTTTTCCAAATCTCAACCAAATATGCTAACTAAATGTTCTACACATCATCACGGGAAAATAAATGCACAAATTACTACAAACTGCACTAAAAAATGAACGTAGTACCTGTTGCTTTAGAAGAAATAGTTAACCCTCTCACGGCTGATGAGACCACGTGACACTCGTTGTAACTGGAAAATGTATGGCTTCAACCACTAATTTCTTCAATTTTTTTTAAAAACTCTCCTATTTGGTATATATATGTTGTAAGGCAACTATTCAACAATATAGCATATGTCATTCTACATATATATTATATTGTTAATCATTGTTACTATATACTATATACTATTCGCCATATCTCCCAAACTTATTTACATATTTTGACAAAATAAAGCTAAAATTGAAGAGGAAACCCCTCCATTTTGTCCTGTTGCGATAAAAGTCCTTTGCCCTTGAAGAAACATTAAAATTCCTCTTATAACGTTTGTTTCTCTTTTTTAGTTTTTTCAAAATAAAACAGATTCGATTCCATTATATGTGGCTTTGACAAACCATACTATGGTTAACGAATGATAAAAGAGGAATATGTTACTGTGCCATTCAGAAGTACATACAGGGCATTCGTTAATATATGCACTTTCTTCACATTTTGAAAACCAAGTTAAACTTTCTGTACTATAAAGCTGAATTTTGCATCACCCTGTATATTTTTTACAAAACTCAACCAAATATGCTAACTAAATGTTCTACACATCATCATGGGAAACTAATGCACAAATTACTACAAACTGCATTAAAAATGAACGTAGTACCTGTTGCTTTAGAAGAAATAATTAACCCTCTCACGGCTGATGAGACCACGTGACACTCGTTGTAACTGGAAAATGTATGGCTTCAACCACTAATTTCTTCAATTTTTTTTTAAAAAACTCTCCTATTTGGTATATATATGTTGTTAGGCAACTATTCAACAATATAGCATATGTCATTCTACATATATATTATATTGTTAATCATTGTTACTATATACTACATACTATTCGCCATATCTCCCAAAGTTATTTACATATTTTGACGAAATAAAGCTAAAATTGAAGAGGAAACCCCTCCATTTTGTACGGTTGCGCTAAGGTCCTTTGCCCTTGAAGAAACGTTATAATTCCTCCTATAAGGTTTGTTTCTCTTTTTTAGTTTTTTCAAAATAAAACAGATTCGATTCCATTATATGTGGCTTTGACACACCATACTGTGGTTAACGAATGATAAAAGAGGAATATGTTACTGTGCCATTCAGAATTACATACAGGGCATTCGTTAATATATGCACTTTCTTCACATTTTGAAAACCAATTTATACTTTCTGTACTACAAAGCTGAATTTTGCATCACCCTGTATATTTTTTCCAAATCTCAACTAAATATGCTAACTAAATGTTCTATACACCATCAGCGGAAAATAAATGCACAAATTACTACAAACTGCACTAAAAAATGAACGTAGTACCTGTTGCTTTAGAAGAAATAGTTAACCCTCTCACGGCTGATGAGACCACGTGACACTCGTTGTAACTGGAAAATGTATGGCTTCAACCACTAATTTCTTCAATTTTTTTTAAAAACTCTCCTATTTGGTATATATATGTTGTTAGGCAACTATTCAAGAATATAGCATATGTCATTCTACATATATATTATATTGTTATCCATTGTTACTATATACTACATACTATTCGCCATATCTCCCAAAGTTATTTACATATTTTGACGAAATAAAGCTCAAATTGAAGAGCAAACCTATCCATTTTGTACGGTTGCGATAAATGTCCTTTGCCCTTCAAGAAACGTTAAAATTCCTCTTATAACGTTTGTTTCTCTTTTTTAGTTTTTTTTCAAAATAAAACAGATTCGACTCCATTATATGTGGTTTTGACACACCATACTGTGGTTAACGAATGATAAAAGAGGAATATGTTATTGTACCATTCAGAAGTACATACAGGACATTCGTTAATATATGCACTTTCTTCACATTTTGAAAACAAATTTATACTTTCTGTACTACAAAGCTGAATTTGGCATCACCCTGTATATTTTTTCCAAATCTCAACCAAATATGCTAACTAAATGTTCTACACATCATCACGGGAAAATAAATGCACAAATTACTACAAACTGCACTAAAAAATGAACGTAGTACCTGTTGCTTTAGAAGAAATAGTTAACCCTCTCACGGCTGATGAGACCACGTGACACTCGTTGTAACTGGAAAATGTATGGCTTCAACCACTAATTTCTTCAATTTTTTTAAAAACTCTCCTATTTGGTATATATATGTTGTTAGGCAACTATTCAAGAATATAGCATATGTCATTCTACATATATATTATATTGTTATCCATTGTTACTATATACTACATACTATTCGCCATATCTCCCAAAGTTATTTACATATTTTGACGAAATAAAGCTCAAATTGAAGAGCAAACCTATCCATTTTGTACGGTTGCGATAAATGTCCTTTGCCCTTCAAGAAACGTTAAAATTCCTCTTATAAAGTTTGTTTCTCTTTTTTAGTTTTTTTTTCAAAATAAAACAGATTCGATTCCATTATATGTGGCTTTGACACACCATACTGTGGTTAACGAATGATAAAAGAAGAATATGTTATTGTACCATTCAGAAGTACATACAGGACATTCGTTAATATATGCACTTTCTTCACATTTTGAAAACCAATTTATACTTTCTATACTACAAAGCTGAATTTGGCATCACCCTGTATATTTTTTCCAAATCTCAATCAAATATGCTAACTAAATGTTCTACACATCATCACGGGAAAATAAATGCACAAATTACTACAAACTGCACTAAAAATGAACGTAGTACCTGTTGCTTTAGAAGAAATAGTTAACCCTCTCACGGCTGATGAGACCACGTGACACTCGTTGTAACTGGAAAATGTATGGCTTCAACCACTAATTTCTTCAATTTTTTTAAAAACTCTCCTATTTGGTATATATATGTTGTTAGGCAACTATTCAAGAATATAGCATATGTCATTCTACATATATATTATATTGTTATCCATTGTTACTATATACTACATACTATTCGCCATATCTCCCAAAGTTATTTACATATTTTGATGAAATAAAGCTAAAATTGTAGAGGAAACCCCTCCATTTTGTCCTGTTGCGATAAAAGTCATTTGCCCTTGAAGAAACATTAAAATTCCTCTTATAACGTTTGTTTCTCTTTTTTAGTTTTTTCAAAATAAAACAGATTCGATTCCATTATATGTGGCTTTGACAAACCATACTATGGTTAACGAATGATAAAAGAGGAATATGTTACTGTGCCATTCAGAAGTACATACAGGGCATTCGTTAATATATGCACTTTCTTCACATTTTGAAAACCAAGTTAAACTTTCTGTACTATAAAGCTGAATTTTGCATCACCCTGTATATTTTTTACAAAACTTAACCAAATATGCTAACTAAATGTTCTACACATCATCATGGGAAACTAATGCACAAATTACTACAAACTGCACTAAAAATGAACGTTGTACCTGTTGCTTTAGAAGAAATAGTTAACCCTCTCACGGCTGATGAGACCACGTGACACTCGTTGTAACTGGAAAATGTATGGCTTCAACCACTAATTTCTTCAATTTTTTTAAAAACTCTCCTATTTGGTATATATATGTTGTTAGGCAACTATTCAAGAATATAGCATATGTCATTCTACATATATATTATATTGTTATCCATTGTTACTATATACTACATACTATTCGCCATATCTCCCAAAGTTATTTACATATTTTGACGAAATAAAGCTCAAATTGAAGAGGAAACCCCTCCATTTTGTACGGTTGCGCTAAGGTCCTTTGCCCTTGAAGAAACGTTATAATTCCTCCTATAAGGTTTGTTTCTGTTTTTTAGTTTTTTCAAAATAAAACAGATTCGATTCCATTTTATGTGGCTTTGACACACCATACTGTGGTTAACGAATGATAAAAGAGGAATATGTTACTGTACCATTCAGAAGTACATACAGGACATTCGTTAATATATGCACTTTCTTCACTTTTTGAAAACCAATTTATACTTTCTGTACTACAAAGCTGAATTTTGCATCACCCTGTATATTTTTTCCAAATCTCAACCAAATATCCTAACTAAATGTTCTACACATCATCACGGGAAAATAAATGCACAAATTACTACAAACTGCACTAAGAAATGAACGTAGTACCTGTTGCTTTAGAAGAAATAGTTAACCCTCTCACGGCTGATGAGACCACGTGACACTCGTTGTAACTGGAAAATGTATGGCTTCAACCACTAATTTCTTCAATTTTTTTAAAAACTCTCCTATTTGGTATATATATGTTGTTAGGCAACTATTCAAGAATATAGCATATGTCATTCTACATATATATTATATTGTTATCCATTGTTACTATATACTACATACTATTCGCCATATCTCCCAAAGTTATTTACATATTTTGACGAAATAAAGCTCAAATTGAAGAGCAAACCTATCCATTTTGTACGGTTGCGATAAATGTCCTTTGCCCTTCAAGAAACGTTAAAATTCCTCTTATAACGTTTGTTTCTCTTTTTTAGTTTTTTTTCAAAATAAAACAGATTCGACTCCATTATATGTGGTTTTGACTCACCATACTGTGGTTAACGAATGATAAAAGAGGAATATGTTATTGTACCATTCAGAAGTACATACAGGACATTCGTTAATATATGCACTTTCTTCACATTTTGAAAACCAATTTATACTTTCTGTACTACAAAGCTGAATTTTGCATCACCCTGTATATTTTTTCCAAATCTCAACCAAATATGCTAACTAAATGTTCTACACATCATCACGGGAAAATAAATGCACAAATTACTACAAACTGCACTAAAAAATGAACGTAGTACCTGTTGCTTTAGAAGAAATAGTTAACCCTCTCACGGCTGATGAGACCACGTGACACTCGTTGTAACTGGAAAATGTATGGCTTCAACCACTAATTTCTTCAATTTTTTTAAAAACTCTCCTATTTGGTATATATATGTTGTTAGGCAACTATTCAAGAATATAGCATATGTCATTCTACATATATATTATATTGTTATCCATTGTTACTATATACTACATACTATTCGCCATATCTCCCAAAGTTATTTACATATTTTGACGAAATAAAGCTCAAATTGAAGAGCAAACCTATCCATTTTGTACGGTTGCGATAAATGTCCTTTGCCCTTCAAGAAACGTTAAAATTCCTCTTATAACGTTTGTTTCTCTTTTTTAGTTTTTTTTTTCAAAATAAAACAGATTCGATTCCATTATATGTGGCTTTGACACACCATACTGTGGTTAACGAATGATAAAAGGGGAATATGTTACTGTGCCATTCAGTAGTACATACAGGGCATTCGTTAATATATGCACTTTCTTCACATTTTGAAAACCAATTTATACTTTCTGTACTACAAAGCTGAATTTGGCATCACCCTGTATATTTTTTCCAAATCTCAACCAAATATGCTAACTAAATGTTCTACACATCATCATGGGAAACTAATGCACAAATTACTACAAACTGCACTAAAAAATGAACGTAGTACCTGTTGCTTTAGAAGAAATAGTTAACCCTCTCACGGCTGATGAGACCACGTGACACTCGTTGTAACTGGAAAATGTATGGCTTCAACCACTAATTTCTTCAATTTTTTTTAAAAACTCTCCTATTTGGTATATATATGTTGTAAGGCAACTATTCAACAATATAGCATATGTCATTCTACATATATATTATATTGTTAATCATTGTTACTATATACTATATACTATTCGCCATATCTCCCAAACTTATTTACATATTTTGACAAAATAAAGCTAAAATTGAAGAGGAAACCCCTCCATTTTGTCCTGTTGCGATAAAAGTCCTTTGCCTTTGAAGAAACATTAAAATTCCTCTTATAACGTTTGTTTCTCTTTTTTAGTTTTTTCAAAATAAAACAGATTCGATTCCATTATATGTGGCTTTGACAAACCATACTATGGTTAACGAATGATAAAAGAGGAATATGTTACTGTGCCATTCAGAAGTACATACAGGGCATTCGTTAATATATGCACTTTCTTCACATTTTGAAAACCAAGTTAAACTTTCTGTACTATAAAGCTGAATTTTGCATCACCCTGTATATTTTTTACAAAACTCAACCAAATATGCTAACTAAATGTTCTACACATCATCATGGGAAACTAATGCACAAATTACTACAAACTGCATTAAAAATGAACGTAGTACCTGTTGCTTTAGAAGAAATAATTAACCCTCTCACGGCTGATGAGACCACGTGACACTCGTTGTAACTGGAAAATGTATGGCTTCAACCACTAATTTCTTCAATTTTTTTTTAAAAAATTCTCCTATTTGGTATATATATGTTGTTAGGCAACTATTCAACAATATAGCATATGTCATTCTACATATATATTATATTGTTAATCATTGTTACTATATACTACATACTATTCGCCATATCTCCCAAAGTTATTTACATATTTTGACGAAATAAAGCTAAAATTGAAGAGGAAACCCCTCCATTTTGTACGGTTGCGCTAAGGTCCTTTGCCCTTGAAGAAACGTTATAATTCCTCCTATAAGGTTTGTTTCTCTTTTTTAGTTTTTTCAAAATAAAACAGATTCGATTCCATTATATGTGGCTTTGACACACCATACTGTGGTTAACGAATGATAAAAGAGGAATATGTTACTGTGCCATTCAGAAGTACATACAGGGCATTCGTTAATATATGCACTTTCTTCACATTTTGAAAACCAATTTATACTTTCTGTACTACAAAGCTGAATTTTGCATCACCCTGTATATTTTTTCCAAATCTCAACTAAATATGCTAACTAAATGTTCTATACACCATCAGCGGAAAATAAATGCACAAATTACTACAAACTGCACTAAAAAATGAACGTAGTACCTGTTGCTTTAGAAGAAATAGTTAACCCTCTCACGGCTGATGAGACCACGTGACACTCGTTGTAACTGGAAAATGTATGGCTTCAACCACTAATTTCTTCAAATTTTTTTAAAAACTCTCCTATTTGGTATATATATGTTGTTAGGCAACTATTCAAGAATATAGCATATGTCATTCTACATATATATTATATTGTTATCCATTGTTACTATATACTACATACTATTCGCCATATCTCCCAAAGTTATTTACATATTTTGACGAAATAAAGCTCAAATTGAAGAGCAAACCTATCCATTTTGTACGGTTGCGATAAATGTCCTTTGCCCTTCAAGAAACGTTAAAATTCCTCTTATAACGTTTGTTTCTCTTTTTTAGTTTTTTTTCAAAATAAAACAGATTCGACTCCATTATATGTGGTTTTGACACACCATACTGTGGTTAACGAATGATAAAAGAGGAATATGTTATTGTACCATTCAGAAGTACATACAGGACATTCGTTAATATATGCACTTTCTTCACATTTTGAAAACAAATTTATACTTTCTGTACTACAAAGCTGAATTTGGCATCACCCTGTATATTTTTTCCAAATCTCAACCAAATATGCTAACTAAATGTTCTACACATCATCACGGGAAAATAAATGCACAAATTACTACAAACTGCACTAAAAAATGAACGTAGTACCTGTTGCTTTAGAAGAAATAGTTAACCCTCTCACGGCTGATGAGACCACGTGACACTCGTTGTAACTGGAAAATGTATGGCTTCAACCACTAATTTCTTCAATTTTTTTAAAAACTCTCCTATTTGGTATATATATGTTGTTAGGCAACTATTCAAGAATATAGCATATGTCATTCTACATATATATTATATTGTTATCCATTGTTACTATATACTACATACTATTCGCCATATCTCCCAAAGTTATTTACATATTTTGACGAAATAAAGCTCAAATTGAAGAGCAAACCTATCCATTTTGTACGGTTGCGATAAATGTCCTTTGCCCTTCAAGAAACGTTAAAATTCCTCTTATAACGTTTGTTTCTCTTTTTTAGTTTTTTTTCCAAAATAAAACAGATTCGATTCCATTATATGTGGCTTTGACACACCATACTGTGGTTAACGAATGATAAAAGACGAATATGTTACTGTGCCATTCAGTAGTACATACAGGGCATTCGTTAATATATGCACTTTCTTCACATTTTGAAAACCAATTTATACTTTCTGTACTACAAAGCTGAATTTGGCATCACCCTGTATATTTTTTCCAAATCTCAACCAAATATGCTAACTAAATGTTCTACACATCATCATCGGAAACTAATGCACAAATTACTACAAACTGCACTAAAAAATGAACGTAGTACCTGTTGCTTTAGAAGAAATAGTTAACCCTCTCACGGCTGATGAGACCACGTGACACTCGTTGTAACTGGAAAATGTATGGCTTCAACCACTAATTTCTTCAATTTTTTTTAAAAACTCTCCTATTTGGTATATATATGTTGTAAGGCAACTATTCAACAATATAGCATATGTCATTCTACATATATATTATATTGTTAATCATTGTTACTATATACTATATACTATTCGCCATATCTCCCAAACTTATTTACATATTTTGAGAAAATAAAGCTAAAATTGAAGAGGAAACCCCTCCATTTTGTCCTGTTGCGATAAAAGTCCTTTGCCCTTGAAGAAACATTAAAATTCCTCTTATAACGTTTGTTTCTCTTTTTTAGTTTTTTCAAAATAAAACAGATTCGATTCCATTATATTTGGCTTTGACAAACCATACTATGGTTAACGAATGATAAAAGAGGAATATGTTACTGTGCCATTCAGAAGTACATACAGGGCATTCGTTAATATATGCACTTTCTTCACATTTTGAAAACCAAGTTAAACTTTCTGTACTATAAAGCTGAATTTTGCATCACCCTGTATATTTTTTACAAAACTCAACCAAATATGCTAACTAAATGTTCTACACATCATGATGGGAAACTAATGCACAAATTACTACAAACTGCACTAAAAAATGAACGTTGTACCTGGTGCTTTAGAAGAAATAGTTAACCCTCTCACGGCTGATGAGACCACGTGACACTCGTTGTAACTGGAAAATGTATGGCTTCAACCACTAATTTCTTCAATTTTTTTAAAAACTCTAATATTTGGTATATATATTTTGTTAGGCAACTATTCAACAATATAGCATATGTCATTCTACATATATATTATATTGTTAATCATTGTTACTATATACTACATACTATTCGCCATATCTCCCAAAGTTATTTACATATTTTGACGAAATAAAGCTCAAATTGAAGAGGAAACCCCTCGATTTTGTACGGTTGCGCTAAGGTCCTTTGCCCTTGAAGAAACGTTAAAATTCCTCCTATAAGGTTTGTTTCTCTTTTTTAGTTTTTTCAAAATAAAACAGATTCGATTCCATTATATGTGGCTTTGACACACCATACTGTGGTTAACGAATGATAAAAGAGGAATATGTTACTGTACCATTCAGAAGTACATACAGGGCATTCGTTAATATATGCACTTTCTTCACATTTTGAAAACCAATTTATGCTTTCTGTACTTTAAAGCTGAATTTTGCATCACCCTGTATATTTTTTCCAAATCTCAACCAAATATGCTAACTAAATGTTCTACACATCATCAGCGGAAAATAAATGCACAAATTACTACAAACTGCACTAAAAAATGAACGTAGTACCTGTTGCTTTAGAAGAAATAGTTAACCCTCTCACGGCTGATGAGACCACGTGACACTCGTTGTAACTGGAAAATGTATGGCTTCAACCACTAATTTCTTCAATTTTTTTTAAAAAACTCTCCTATTTGGTATATATATGTTGTTAGGCAACTATTCAACAATATAGCATATGTCATTCTACATATATATTATATTGTTAATCATTGTTACTATATACTACATACTATTCGCCATATCTCCCAAAGTTATTTACATATTTTGACGAAATAAAGCTAAAATTGAAGAGGAAACCCCTCCATTTTGTACGGTTGCGCTAAGGTCCTTTGCCCTTGAAGAAACGTTATAATTCCTCCTATAAGGTTTGTTTCTCTTTTTTAGTTTTTTCAAAATAAAACAGATTCGATTCCATTATATGTGGCTTTGACACACCATACTGTGGTTAACGAATGATAAAAGAGGAATATGTTACTGTGCCATTCAGAAGTACATACAGGGCATTCGTTAATATATGCACTTTCTTCACATTTTGAAAACCAATTTATACTTTCTGTACTACAAAGCTGAATTTTGCATCACCCTGTATATTTTTTCCAAATCTCAACCAAATATCCTAACTAAATGTTCTACACATCATCACGGGAAAATAAATGCACAAATTACTACAAACTGCACTAAAAAATGAACGTAGTACCTGTTGCTTTAGAAGAAATAGTTAACCCTCTCACGGCTGATGAGACCACGTGACACTCGTTGTAACTGGAAAATGTATGGCTTCAACCACTAATTTCTTCAATTTTTTTAAAAACCCTCTTATTTGGTATATATATGTTGTTAGGCAACTATTCAACAATATAGCATATGTCCTATCATATATATTATATTGTTATCCATTGTTACTATATACTACATACTATTCGCCATATCTCCCAAAGTTATTTACATATTTTGACGAAATAAAGCTCAAATTGAAGAGCAAACCTATCCATTTTGTACGGTTGCGATAAATGTCCTTTGCCCTTCAAGAAACGTTAAAATTCCTCTTATAACGTTTGTTTCTCTTTTTTAGTTTTTTTTTCAAAATAAAACAGATTCGATTGCATTATATGTGGCTTTGACACACCATACTGTGGTTAACGAATGATAAAAGAGGAATATGTTACTGTGCCATTCAGTAGTACATACAGGGCATTCGTTAATATATGCACTTTCTTCACATTTTGAAAACCAATTTATACTTTCTGTACTACAAAGCTGAATTTGGCATCACCCTGTATATTTTTTCCAAATCTCAACCAAATATGCTAACTAAATGTTCTACACATCATCATGGGAAACTAATGCACAAATTACTACAAACTGCACTAAAAAATGAACGTAGTACCTGTTGCTTTAGAAGAAATAGTTAACCCTCTCACGGCTGATGAGACCACGTGACACTCGTTGTAACTGGAAAATGTATGGCTTCAACCACTAATTTCTTCAATTTTTTTTAAAAACTCTCTTATTTGGTATATATATGTTGTAAGGCAACTATTCAACAATATAGCATATGTCATTCTACATATATATTATATTGTTAATCATTGTTACTATATACTATATACTATTCGCCATATCTCCCAAACTTATTTACATATTTTGACAAAATAAAGCTAAAATTGAAGAGGAAACCCCTCCATTTTGTCCTGTTGCGATAAAAGTCCTTTGCCCTTGAAGAAACATTAAAATTCCTCTTATAACGTTTGTTTCTCTTTTTTAGTTTTTTCAAAATAAAACAGATTCGATTCCATTATATGTGGCTTTGACAAACCATACTATGGTTAACGAATGATAAAAGAGGAATATGTTACTGTGCCATTCAGAAGTACATACAGGGCATTCGTTAATATATGCACTTTCTTCACATTTTGAAAACCAAGTTAAACTTTCTGTACTATAAAGCTGAATTTTGCATCACCCTGTATATTTTTTACAAAACTTAACCAAATATGCTAACTAAATGTTCTACACATCATCATGGGAAACTAATGCACAAATTACTACAAACTGCACTAAAAAATGAACGTAGTACCTGTTGCTTTAGAAGAAATAGTTAACCCTCTCACGGCTGATGAGACCACGTGACACTCGTTGTAACTGGAAAATGTATGGCTTCAACCACTAATTTCTTCAATTTTTTTAAAAACTCTCCTATTTGGTATATATATGTTGTTAGGCAACTATTCAAGAATATAGCATATGTCATTCTACATATATATTATATTGTTATCCATTGTTACTATATACTACATACTATTCGCCATATCTCCCAAAGTTATTTACATATTTTGACGAAATAAAGCTCTAATTGAAGAGCAAACCTATCCATTTTGTACGGTTGCGATAAATGTCCTTTGCCCTTCAAGAAACGTTAAAATTCCTCTTATAACGTTTGTTTCTCTTTTTTAGTTTTTTTTTTCAAAATAAAACAGATTCGACTCCATTATATGTGGTTTTGACACACCATACTGTGGTTAACGAATGATAAAAGAGGAATATGTTATTGTACCATTCAGAAGTACATACAGGACATTCGTTAATATATGCACTTTCTTCACATTTTGAAAACCAATTTATACTTTCTGTACTACAAAGCTGAATTTTGCATCACCCTGTATATTTTTTCCAAATCTCAACCAAATATGCTAACTAAATGTTCTACACATCATCACGGGAAAATAAATGCACAAATTACTACAAACTGCATTAAAAAATGAACGTAGTACCTGTTGCTTTAGAAGAAATAGTTAACCCTCTCACGGCTGATGAGACCACGTGACACTCGTTGTAACTGGAAAATGTATGGCTTCAACCACTAATTTCTTCAATTTTTTTAAAAACTCTCCTATTTGGTATATATATGTTGTTAGGCAACTATTCAACAATATAGCATATGTCATTCTACATATATATTATATTGTTATCCATTGTTACTATATACTACATACTATTCGCCATATCTCCCAAAGTTATTTACATATTTTGACGAAATAAAGCTAAAATTGAAGAGGAAACCCCTCCATTTTGTCCTGTTGCGATAAAAGTCCTTTGCCCTTGAAGAAACATTAAAATTCCTCTTATAACGTTTGTTTCTCTTTTTTAGTTTTTTCAAAATAAAACAGATTCGATTCCATTATATTTGGCTTTGACAAACCATACTATGGTTAACGAATGATAAAAGAGGAATATGTTACTGTGCCATTCAGAAGTACATACAGGGCATTCGTTAATATATGCACTTTCTTCACATTTTGAAAACCAATTTATGCTTTCTGTACTTTAAAGCTGAATTTTGCATCACCCTGTATATTTTTTCCAAATCTCAACCAAATATGCTAACTAAATGTTCTACACATCATCACGGGAAAATAAATGCACAAATTACTACAAACTGCACTAAAAAATGAACGTAGTACCTGTTGCTTTAGAAGAAATAGTTAACCCTCTCACGGCTGATGAGACCACGTGACACTCGTTGTAACTGGAAAATGTATGGCTTCAACCACTAATTTCTTCAATTTTTTTTAAAAACTCTCCTATTTGGTATATATATGTTGTAAGGCAACTATTCAACAATATAGCATATGTCATTCTACATATATATTATATTGTTAATCATTGTTACTATATACTATATACTATTCGCCATATCTCCCAAACTTATTTACATATTTTGACAAAATAAAGCTAAAATTGAAGAGGAAACCCCTCCATTTTGTCCTGTTGCGATAAAAGTCCTTTGCCCTTGAAGAAACATTAAAATTCCTCTTATAACGTTTGTTTCTCTTTTTTAGTTTTTTCAAAATAAAACAGATTCGATTCCATTATATGTGGCTTTGACAAACCATACTATGGTTAACGAATGATAAAAGAGGAATATGTTACTGTGCCATTCAGAAGTACATACAGGGCATTCGTTAATATATGCACTTTCTTCACATTTTGAAAACCAAGTTAAACTTTCTGTACTATAAAGCTGAATTTTGCATCACCCTGTATATTTTTTACAAAACTCAACCAAATATGCTAACTAAATGTTCTACACATCATCATGGGAAACTAATGCACAAATTACTACAAACTGCATTAAAAATGAACGTAGTACCTGTTGCTTTAGAAGAAATAATTAACCCTCTCACGGCTGATGAGACCACGTGACACTCGTTGTAACTGGAAAATGTATGGCTTCAACCACTAATTTCTTCAATTTTTTTTTAAAAAACTCTCCTATTTGGTATATATATGTTGTTAGGCAACTATTCAACAATATAGCATATGTCATTCTACATATATATTATATTGTTAATCATTGTTACTATATACTACATACTATTCGCCATATCTCCCAAAGTTATTTACATATTTTGACGAAATAAAGCTAAAATTGAAGAGGAAACCCCTCCATTTTGTACGGTTGCGCTAAGGTCCTTTGCCCTTGAAGAAACGTTATAATTCCTCCTATAAGGTTTGTTTCTCTTTTTTAGTTTTTTCAAAATAAAACAGATTCGATTCCATTATATGTGGCTTTGACACACCATACTGTGGTTAACGAATGATAAAAGAGGAATATGTTACTGTGCCATTCAGAATTACATACAGGGCATTCGTTAATATATGCACTTTCTTCACATTTTGAAAACCAATTTATACTTTCTGTACTACAAAGCTGAATTTTGCATCACCCTGTATATTTTTTCCAAATCTCAACTAAATATGCTAACTAAATGTTCTATACACCATCAGCGGAAAATAAATGCACAAATTACTACAAACTGCACTAAAAAATGAACGTAGTACCTGTTGCTTTAGAAGAAATAGTTAACCCTCTCACGGCTGATGAGACCACGTGACACTCGTTGTAACTGGAAAATGTATGGCTTCAACCACTAATTTCTTCAATTTTTTTTAAAAACTCTCCTATTTGGTATATATATGTTGTTAGGCAACTATTCAAGAATATAGCATATGTCATTCTACATATATATTATATTGTTATCCATTGTTACTATATACTACATACTATTCGCCATATCTCCCAAAGTTATTTACATATTTTGACGAAATAAAGCTCAAATTGAAGAGCAAACCTATCCATTTTGTACGGTTGCGATAAATGTCCTTTGCCCTTCAAGAAACGTTAAAATTCCTCTTATAACGTTTGTTTCTCTTTTTTAGTTTTTTTTCAAAATAAAACAGATTCGACTCCATTATATGTGGTTTTGACACACCATACTGTGGTTAACGAATGATAAAAGAGGAATATGTTATTGTACCATTCAGAAGTACATACAGGACATTCGTTAATATATGCACTTTTTTCACATTTTGAAAACAAATTTATACTTTCTGTACTACAAAGCTGAATTTGGCATCACCCTGTATATTTTTTCCAAATCTCAACCAAATATGCTAACTAAATGTTCTACACATCATCACGGGAAAATAAATGCACAAATTACTACAAACTGCACTAAAAAATGAACGTAGTACCTGTTGCTTTAGAAGAAATAGTTAACCCTCTCACGGCTGATGAGACCACGTGACACTCGTTGTAACTGGAAAATGTATGGCTTCAACCACTAATTTCTTCAATTTTTTTAAAAACTCTCCTATTTGGTATATATATGTTGTTAGGCAACTATTCAAGAATATAGCATATGTCATTCTACATATATATTATATTGTTATCCATTGTTACTATATACTACATACTATTCGCCATATCTCCCAAAGTTATTTACATATTTTGACGAAATAAAGCTCAAATTGAAGAGCAAACCTATCCATTTTGTACGGTTGCGATAAATGTCCTTTGCCCTTCAAGAAACGTTAAAATTCCTCTTATAACGTTTGTTTCTCTTTTTTAGTTTTTTTTTTCAAAATAAAACAGATTCGATTCCATTATATGTGGCTTTGACACCATACTGTGGTTAACGAATGATAAAAGAGGAATATGTTACTGTGCCATTCAGTAGTACATACAGGGCATTCGTTAATATATGCACTTTCTTCACATTTTGAAAACCAATTTATACTTTCTGTACTACAAAGCTGAATTTGGCATCACCCTGTATATTTTTTCCAAATCTCAACCAAATATGCTAACTAAATGTTCTACACATCATCATCGGAAACTAATGCACAAATTACTACAAACTGCACTAAAAAATGAACGTAGTACCTGTTGCTTTAGAAGAAATAGTTAACCCTCTCACGGCTGATGAGACCACGTGACACTCGTTGTAACTGGAAAATGTATGGCTTCAACCACTAATTTCTTCAATTTTTTTTAAAAACTCTCCTATTTGGTATATATATGTTGTAAGGCAACTATTCAACAATATAGCATATGTCATTCTACATATATATTATATTGTTAATCATTGTTACTATATACTATATACTATTCGCCATATCTCCCAAACTTATTTACATATTTTGAGAAAATAAAGCTAAAATTGAAGAGGAAACCCCTCCATTTTGTCCTGTTGCGATAAAAGTCCTTTGCCCTTGAAGAAACATTAAAATTCCTCTTATAACGTTTGTTTCTCTTTTTTAGTTTTTTCAAAATAAAACAGATTCGATTCCATTATATTTGGCTTTGACAAACCATACTATGGTTAACGAATGATAAAAGAGGAATATGTTACTGTGCCATTCAGAAGTACATACAGGGCATTCGTTAATATATGCACTTTCTTCACATTTTGAAAACCAAGTTAAACTTTCTGTACTATAAAGCTGAATTTTGCATCACCCTGTATATTTTTTACAAAACTCAACCAAATATGCTAACTAAATGTTCTACACATCATGATGGGAAACTAATGCACAAATTACTACAAACTGCACTAAAAAATGAACGTTGTACCTGGTGCTTTAGAAGAAATAGTTAACCCTCTCACGGCTGATGAGACCACGTGACACTCGTTGTAACTGGAAAATGTATGGCTTCAACCACTAATTTCTTCAATTTTTTTAAAAACTCTAATATTTGGTATATATATTTTGTTAGGCAACTATTCAACAATATAGCATATGTCATTCTACATATATATTATATTGTTAATCATTGTTACTATATACTACATACTATTCGCCATATCTCCCAAAGTTATTTACATATTTTGACGAAATAAAGCTCAAATTGAAGAGGAAACCCCTCGATTTTGTACGGTTGCGCTAAGGTCCTTTGCCCTTGAAGAAACGTTAAAATTCCTCCTATAAGGTTTGTTTCTCTTTTTTAGTTTTTTCAAAATAAAACAGATTCGATTCCATTATATGTGGCTTTGACACACCATACTGTGGTTAACGAATGATAAAAGAGGAATATGTTACTGTACCATTCAGAAGTACATACAGGGCATTCGTTAATATATGCACTTTCTTCACATTTTGAAAACCAATTTATGCTTTCTGTACTTTAAAGCTGAATTTTGCATCACCCTGTATATTTTTTCCAAATCTCAACCAAATATGCTAACTAAATGTTCTACACATCATCAGCGGAAAATAAATGCACAAATTACTACAAACTGCACTAAAAAATGAACGTAGTACCTGTTGCTTTAGAAGAAATAGTTAACCCTCTCACGGCTGATGAGACCACGTGACACTCGTTGTAACTGGAAAATGTATGGCTTCAACCACTAATTTCTTCAATTTTTTTTAAAAAACTCTCCTATTTGGTATATATATGTTGTTAGGCAACTATTCAACAATATAGCATATGTCATTCTACATATATATTATATTGTTAATCATTGTTACTATATACTACATACTATTCGCCATATCTCCCAAAGTTATTTACATATTTTGACGAAATAAAGCTAAAATTGAAGAGGAAACCCCTCCATTTTGTACGGTTGCGCTAAGGTCCTTTGCCCTTGAAGAAACGTTATAATTCCTCCTATAAGGTTTGTTTCTCTTTTTTAGTTTTTTCAAAATAAAACAGATTCGATTCCATTATGTGTGGCTTTGACACACCATACTGTGGTTAACGAATGATAAAAGAGGAATATGTTACTGTGCCATTCAGAAGTACATACAGGGCATTCGTTAATATATGCACTTTCTTCACATTTTGAAAACCAATTTATACTTTCTGTACTACAAAGCTGAATTTTGCATCACCCTGTATATTTTTTCCAAATCTCAACCAAATATCCTAACTAAATGTTCTACACATCATCACGGGAAAATAAATGCACAAATTACTACAAACTGCACTAAAAAATGAACGTAGTACCTGTTGCTTTAGAAGAAATAGTTAACCCTCTCACGGCTGATGAGACCACGTGACACTCGTTGTAACTGGAAAATGTATGGCTTCAACCACTAATTTCTTCAATTTTTTTTAAAAACTCTCTTATTTGGTATATATATGTTGTAAGGCAACTATTCAACAATATAGCATATGTCATTCTACATATATATTATATTGTTAATCATTGTTACTATATACTATATACTATTCGCCATATCTCCCAAACTTATTTACATATTTTGACAAAATAAAGCTAAAATTGAAGAGGAAACCCCTCCATTTTGTCCTGTTGCGATAAAAGTCCTTTGCCCTTGAAGAAACATTAAAATTCCTCTTATAACGTTTGTTTCTCTTTTTTAGTTTTTTCAAAATAAAACAGATTCGATTCCATTATATGTGGCTTTGACAAACCATACTATGGTTAACGAATGATAAAAGAGGAATATGTTACTGTGCCATTCAGAAGTACATACAGGGCATTCGTTAATATATGCACTTTCTTCACATTTTGAAAACCAAGTTAAACTTTCTGTACTATAAAGCTGAATTTTGCATCACCCTGTATATTTTTTACAAAACTTAACCAAATATGCTAACTAAATGTTCTACACATCATCATGGGAAACTAATGCACAAATTACTACAAACTGCACTAAAAAATGAACGTAGTACCTGTTGCTTTAGAAGAAATAGTTAACCCTCTCACGGCTGATGAGACCACGTGACACTCGTTGTAACTGGAAAATGTATGGCTTCAACCACTAATTTCTTCAATTTTTTTAAAAACTCTCCTATTTGATATATATATGTTGTTAGGCAACTATTCAAGAATATAGCATATGTCATTCTACATATATATTATATTGTTATCCATTGTTACTATATACTACATACTATTCGCCATATCTCCCAAAGTTATTTACATATTTTGACGAAATAAAGCTCTAATTGAAGAGCAAACCTATCCATTTTGTACGGTTGCGATAAATGTCCTTTGCCCTTCAAGAAACGTTAAAATTCCTCTTATAACGTTTGTTTCTCTTTTTTAGTTTTTTTTTCAAAATAAAACAGATTCGACTCCATTATATGTGGTTTTGACACACCATACTGTGGTTAACGAATGATAAAAGAGGAATATGTTATTGTACCATTCAGAAGTACATACAGGACATTCGTTAATATATGCACTTTCTTCACATTTTGAAAACCAATTTATACTTTCTGTACTACAAAGCTGAATTTTGCATCACCCTGTATATTTTTTCCAAATCTCAACCAAATATGCTAACTAAATGTTCTACACATCATCACGGGAAAATAAATGCACAAATTACTACAAACTGCATTAAAAAATGAACGTAGTACCTGTTGCTTTAGAAGAAATAGTTAACCCTCTCACGGCTGATGAGACCACGTGACACTCGTTGTAACTGGAAAATGTATGGCTTCAACCACTAATTTCTTCAATTTTTTTAAAAACTCTCCTATTTGGTATATATATGTTGTTAGGCAACTATTCAACAATATAGCATATGTCATTCTACATATATATTATATTGTTATCCATTGTTACTATATACTACATACTATTCGCCATATCTCCCAAAGTTATTTACATATTTTGACGAAATAAAGCTCAAATTGAAGAGCAAACCTATCCATTTTGTACGGTTGCGATAAATGTCCTTTGCCCTTCAAGAAACGTTAAAATTCCTCTTATAACGTTTGTTTCTCTTTTTTAGTTTTTTTTTTTTCAAAATAAAACAGATTCGATTCCATTATATGTGGCTTTGACACACCATACTGTGGTTAACGAATGATAAAAGAGGAATATGTTACTGTGCCATTCAGTAGTACATACAGGGCATTCGTTAATATATGCACTTTCTTCACATTTTGAAAACCAATTTATACTTTCTGTACTACAAAGCTGAATTTGGCATCACCCTGTATATTTTTTCCAAATCTCAACCAAATATGCTAACTAAATGTTCTACACATCATCATCGGAAACTAATGCACAAATTACTACAAACTGCACTAAAAAATGAACGTAGTACCTGTTGCTTTAGAAGAAATAGTTAACCCTCTCACGGCTGATGAGACCACGTGACACTCGTTGTAACTGGAAAATGTATGGCTTCAACCACTAATTTCTTCAATTTTTTTTAAAAACTCTCCTATTTGGCATATATATGTTGTAAGGCAACTATTCAAGAATATAGCATATGTCATTCTACATATATATTATATTGTTAATCATTGTTACTATATACTATATACTATTCGCCATATCTCCCAAACTTATTTACATATTTTGACAAAATAAAGCTAAAATTGAAGAGGAAACCCCTCCATTTTGTCCTATTGCGATAAAAGTCCTTTGCCCTTGAAGAAACATTAAAATTCCTCTTATAACGTTTGTTTCTCTTTTTTAGTTTTTTCAAAATAAAACAGATTCGATTGCATTATATGTGGCTTTGACACACCATACTGTGGTTAACGAATGATAAAAGAGGAATATGTTACTGTGCCATTCAGAAGTACATACAGGGCATTCGTTAATATATGCACTTTCTTCACATTTTGAAAACCAATTTATACTTTCTGTACTACAAAGCTGAATTTTGCATCACCCTGTATATTTTTTCCAAATCTCAACCAAATATCCTAACTAAATGTTCTACACATCATCACGGGAAAATAAATGCACAAATTACTACAAACTGCACTAAAAAATGAACGTAGTACCTGTTGCTTTAGAAGAAATAGTTATCCCTCTCACGGCTGATGAGACCACGTGACACTCGTTGTAACTGGAAAATGTATGGCTTCAACAACTAATTTCTTCAATTTTTTTAAAAACTCTTTTATTTGGTATATATATGTTGTTAGGCAACTATTCAACAATATAGCATATGTCATTCTACATATATATTATATTGTTATCCATTGTTACTATATACTACATACTATTCGCCATATCTCCCAAAGTTATTTACATATTTTGACGAAATAAAGCTCAAATTGAAGAGCAAACCTATCCATTTTGTACGGTTGCGATAAATGTCCTTTGCCCTTCAAGAAACGTTAAAATTCCTCTTATAACGTTTGTTTCTCTTTTTTAGTTTTTTTTTTCAAAATAAAACAGATTCGATTGCATTATATGTGGCTTTGACACACCATACTGTGGTTAACGAATGATAAAAGAGGAATATGTTACTGTGCCATTCAGTAGTACATACAGGGCATTCGTTAATATATGCACTTTCTTCACATTTTGAAAACCAATTTATACTTTCTGTACTACAAAGCTGAATTTGGCATCACCCTGTATATTTTTTCCAAATCTCAACCAAATATGCTAACTAAATGTTCTACACATCATCATGGGAAACTAATGCACAAATTACTACAAACTGCACTAAAAAATGAACGTAGTACCTGTTGCTTTAGAAGAAATAGTTAACCCTCTCACGGCTGATGAGACCACGTGACACTCGTTGTAACTGGAAAATGTATGGCTTCAACCACTAATTTCTTCAATTTTTTTTAAAAACTCTCCTATTTGGTATATATATGTTGTAAGGCAACTATTCAAGAATATAGCATATGTCATTCTACATATATATTATATTGTTAATCATTGTTACTATATACTATATACTATTCGCCATATCTCCCAAACTTATTTACATATTTTGACAAAATAAAGCTAAAATTGAAGAGGAAACCCCTCCATTTTGTCCTATTGCGATAAAAGTCCTTTGCCCTTGAAGAAACATTAAAATTCCTCTTATAACGTTTGTTTCTCTTTTTTAGTTTTTTCAAAATAAAACAGATTCGATTGCATTATATGTGGCTTTGACACACCATACTGTGGTTAACGAATGATAAAAGAGGAATATGTTACTGTGCCATTCAGTAGTACATACAGGGCATTCGTTAATATATGCACTTTCTTCACATTTTGAAAACCAAGTTAAACTTTCTGTACTATAAAGCTGAATTTTGCATCACCCTGTATATTTTTTACAAAACTTAACCAAATATGCTAACTAAATGTTCTACACATCATCATGGGAAACTAATGCACAAATTACTACAAACTGCACTAAAAAATGAACGTAGTACCTGTTGCTTTAGAAGAAATAGTTAACCCTCTCACGGCTGATGAGACCACGTGACACTCGTTGTAACTGGAAAATGTATGGCTTCAACCACTAATTTCTTCAATTTTTTTAAAAACTCTCCTATTTGGTATATATATGTTGTTAGGCAACTATTCAAGAATATAGCATATGTCATTCTACATATATATTATATTGTTATCCATTGTTACTATATACTACATACTATTCGCCATATCTCCCAAAGTTATTTACATATTTTGACGAAATAATGCTCAAATTGAAGAGCAAACCTATCCATTTTGTACGGTTGCGATAAATGTCCTTTGCCCTTCAAGAAACGTTAAAATTCCTCTTATAACGTTTGTTTCTCTTTTTTAGTTTTTTTTTTCAAAATAAAACAGATTCGACTCCATTATATGTGGTTTTGACACACCATACTGTGGTTAACGAATGATAAAAGAGGAATATGTTATTGTACCATTCAGAAGTACATACAGGACATTCGTTAATATATGCACTTTCTTCACATTTTGAAAACCAATTTATACTTTCTGTACTACAAAGCTGAATTTTGCATCACCCTGTATATTTTTTCCAAATCTCAACCAAATATGCTAACTAAATGTTCTACACATCATCACGGGAAAATAACTGCACAAATTACTACAAACTGCACTAAAAAATGAACGTAGTACCTGTTGCTTTAGAAGAAATAGTTATCCCTCTCACGGCTGATGAGACCACGTGACACTCGTTGTAACTGGAAAATGTATGGCTTCAACCACTAATTTCTTCAATTTTTTTAAAAACTCTTTTATTTGGTATATATATGTTGTTAGGCAACTATTCAACAATATAGCATATGTCATTCTACATATATATTATATTGTTATCCATTGTTATTATATACTACATACTATTCGCCATATCTCCCAAAGTTATTTACATATTTTGACGAAATAAAGCTCAAATTGAAGAGCAAACCTATCCATTTTGTACGGTTGCGATAAATGTCCTTTGCCCTTCAAGAAACGTTAAAATTCCTCTTATAACGTTTGTTTCTCTTTTTTAGATTTTTTTTTTCAAAATAAAACAGATTCGATTGCATTATATGTGGCTTTGACACACCATACTGTGGTTAACGAATGATAAAAGAGGAATATGTTACTGTGCCATTCAGTAGTACATACAGGGCATTCGTTAATATATGCACTTTCTTCACATTTTGAAAACCAATTTATACTTTCTGTACTACAAAGCTGAATTTGGCATCACCCTGTATATTTTTTCCAAATCTCAACCAAATATGCTAACTAAATGTTCTACACATCATCATGGGAAACTAATGCACAAATTACTACAAACTGCACTAAAAAATGAACGTAGTACCTGTTGCTTTAGAAGAAATAGTTAACCCTCTCACGGCTGATGAGACCACGTGACACTCGTTGTAACTGGAAAATGTATGGCTTCAACCACTAATTTCTTCAATTTTTTTTAAAAACTCTCCTATTTGGTATATATATGTTGTAAGGCAACTATTCAACAATATAGCATATGTCATTCTACATATATATTATATTGTTAATCATTGTTACTATATACTATATACTATTCGCCATATCTCCCAAACTTATTTACATATTTTGACAAAATAAAGCTAAAATTGAAGAGGAAACCCCTCCATTTTGTCCTGTTGCGATAAAAGTCCTTTGCCCTTGAAGAAACATTAAAATTCCTCTTATAACGTTTGTTTCTCTTTTTTAGTTTTTTCAAAATAAAACAGATTCGATTCCATTATATGTGGCTTTGACAAACCATACTATGGTTAACGAATGATAAAAGAGGAATATGTTACTGTGCCATTCAGAAGTACATACAGGGCATTCGTTAATATATGCACTTTCTTCACATTTTGAAAACCAAGTTAAACTTTCTGTACTATAAAGCTGAATTTTGCATCACCCTGTATATTTTTTACAAAACTTAACCAAATATGCTAACTAAATGTTCTACACATCATCATGGGAAACTAATGCACAAATTACTACAAACTGCACTAAAAAATGAAGGTAGTACCTGTTGCTTTAGAAGAAATAGTTAACCCTCTCACGGCTGATGAGACCACGTGACACTCGTTGTAACTGGAAAATGTATGGCTTCAACCACTAATTTCTTCAATTTTTTTAAAAACTCTCCTATTTGGTATATATATGTTGTTAGGCAACTATTCAAGAATATAGCATATGTCATTCTACATATATATTATATTGTTATCCATTGTTACTATATACTACATACTATTCGCCATATCTCCCAAAGTTATTTACATATTTTGACGAAATAAAGCTCTAATTGAAGAGCAAACCTATCCATTTTGTACGGTTGCGATAAATGTCCTTTGCCCTTCAAGAAACGTTAAAATTCCTCTTATAACGTTTGTTTCTCTTTTTTAGTTTTTTTTTCAAAATAAAACAGATTCGACTCCATTATATGTGGTTTTGACACACCATACTGTGGTTAACGAATGATAAAAGAGGAATATGTTATTGTACCATTCAGAAGTACATACAGGACATTCGTTAATATATGCACTTTCTTCACATTTTGAAAACCAATTTATACTTTCTGTACTACAAAGCTGAATTTTGCATCACCCTGTATATTTTTTCCAAATCTCAACCAAATATGCTAACTAAATGTTCTACACATCATCACGGGAAAATAAATGCACAAATTACTACAAACTGCATTAAAAAATGAACGTAGTACCTGTTGCTTTAGAAGAAATAGTTAACCCTCTCACGGCTGATGAGACCACGTGACACTCGTTGTAACTGGAAAATGTATGGCTTCAACCACTAATTTCTTCAATTTTTTTAAAAACTCTCCTATTTGGTATATATATGTTGTTAGGCAACTATTCAACAATATAGCATATGTCATTCTACATATATATTATATTGTTATCCATTGTTACTATATACTACATACTATTCGCCATATCTCCCAAAGTTATTTACATATTTTGACGAAATAAAGCTCAAATTGAAGAGCAAACCTATCCATTTTGTACGGTTGCGATAAATGTCCTTTGCCCTTCAAGAAACGTTAAAATTCCTCTTATAACGTTTGTTTCTCTTTTTTAGTTTTTTTTTTTCAAAATAAAACAGATTCGATTCCATTATATGTGGCTTTGACACACCATACTGTGGTTAACGAATGATAAAAGAGGAATATGTTACTGTGCCATTCAGTAGTACATACAGGGCATTCGTTAATATATGCACTTTCTTCACATTTTGAAAACCAATTTATACTTTCTGTACTACAAAGCTGAATTTGGCATCACCCTGTATATTTTTTCCAAATCTCAACCAAATATGCTAACTAAATGTTCTACACATCATCATCGGAAACTAATGCACAAATTACTACAAACTGCACTAAAAAATGAACGTAGTACCTGTTGCTTTAGAAGAAATAGTTAACCCTCTCACGGCTGATGAGACCACGTGACACTCGTTGTAACTGGAAAATGTATGGCTTCAACCACTAATTTCTTCAATTTTTTTTAAAAACTCTCCTATTTGGTATATATATGTTGTAAGGCAACTATTCAACAATATAGCATATGTCATTCTACATATATATTATATTGTTAATCATTGTTACTATATACTATATACTATTCGCCATATCTCCCAAACTTATTTACATATTTTGAGAAAATAAAGCTAAAATTGAAGAGGAAACCCCTCCATTTTGTCCTGTTGCGATAAAAGTCCTTTGCCCTTGAAGAAACATTAAAATTCCTCTTATAACGTTTGTTTCTCTTTTTTAGTTTTTTCAAAATAAAACAGATTCGATTCCATTATATTTGGCTTTGACAAACCATACTATGGTTAACGAATGATAAAAGAGGAATATGTTACTGTGCCATTCAGAAGTACATACAGGGCATTCGTTAATATATGCACTTTCTTCACATTTTGAAAACCAATTTATGCTTTCTGTACTTTAAAGCTGAATTTTGCATCACCCTGTATATTTTTTCCAAATCTCAACCAAATATGCTAACTAAATGTTCTACACATCATCACGGGAAAATAAATGCACAAATTACTACAAACTGCACTAAAAAATGAACGTAGTACCTGTTGCTTTAGAAGAAATAGTTAACCCTCTCACGGCTGATGAGACCACGTGACACTCGTTGTAACTGGAAAATGTATGGCTTCAACCACTAATTTCTTCAATTTTTTTTAAAAAACTCTCCTATTTGGTATATATATGTTGTTAGGCAACTATTCAACAATATAGCATATGTCATTCTACATATATATTATATTGTTAATCATTGTTACTATATACTACATACTATTCGCCATATCTCCCAAAGTTATTTACATATTTTGACGAAATAAAGCTAAAATTGAAGAGGAAACCCCTCCATTTTGTACGGTTGCGCTAAGGTCCTTTGCCCTTGAAGAAACGTTATAATTCCTCCTATAAGGTTTGTTTCTCTTTTTTAGTTTTTTCAAAATAAAACAGATTCGATTCCATTATATGTGGCTTTGACACACCATACTGTGGTTAACGAATGATAAAAGAGGAATATGTTACTGTGCCATTCAGAAGTACATACAGGGCATTCGTTAATATATGCACTTTCTTCACATTTTGAAAACCAATTTATACTTTCTGTACTACAAAGCTGAATTTTGCATCACCCTGTATATTTTTTCCAAATCTCAACCAAATATCCTAACTAAATGTTCTACACATCATCACGGGAAAATAAATGCACAAATTACTACAAACTGCACTAAAAAATGAACGTAGTACCTGTTGCTTTAGAAGAAATAGTTATCCCTCTCACGGCTGATGAGACCACGTGACACTCGTTGTAACTGGAAAATGTATGGCTTCAACCACTAATTTCTTCAATTTTTTTAAAAACTCTTTTATTTGGTATATATATGTTGTTAGGCAACTATTCAACAATATAGCATATGTCATTCTACATATATATTATATTGTTATCCATTGTTACTATATACTACATACTATTCGCCATATCTCCCAAAGTTATTTACATATTTTGACGAAATAAAGCTCAAATTGAAGAGCAAACCTATCCATTTTGTACGGTTGCGATAAATGTCCTTTGCCCTTCAAGAAACGTTAAAATTCCTCTTATAACGTTTGTTTCTCTTTTTTAGTTTTTTTTTTTCAAAATAAAACAGATTCGATTGCATTATATGTGGTTTTGACACACCATACTGTGGTTAACGAATGATAAAAGAGGAATATGTTACTGTGCCATTCAGTAGTACATACAGGGCATTCGTTAATATATGCACTTTCTTCACATTTTGAAAACCAATTTATACTTTCTGTACTACAAAGCTGAATTTGGCATCACCCTGTATATTTTTTCCAAATCTCAACCAAATATGCTAACTAAATGTTCTACACATCATCATGGGAAACTAATGCACAAATTACTACAAACTGCACTAAAAAATGAACGTAGTACCTGTTGCTTTAGAAGAAATAGTTAACCCTCTCACGGCTGATGAGACCACGTGACACTCGTTGTAACTGGAAAATGTATGGCTTCAACCACTAATTTCTTCAATTTTTTTTAAAAACTCTCCTATTTGGTATATATATGTTGTAAGGCAACTATTCAAGAATATAGCATATGTCATTCTACATATATATTATATTGTTAATCATTGTTACTATATACTATATACTATTCGCCATATCTCCCAAACTTATTTACATATTTTGAGAAAATAAAGCTAAAATTGAAGAGGAAACCCCTCCATTTTGTCCTATTGCGATAAAAGTCCTTTGCCCTTGAAGAAACATTAAAATTCCTCTTATAACGTTTGTTTCCCTTTTTTAGTTTTTTCAAAATAAAACAGATTCGATTGCATTATATGTGGCTTTGACACACCATACTGTGGTTAACGAATGATAAAAGAGGAATATGTTACTGTGCCATTCAGTAGTACATACAGGGCATTCGTTAATATATGCACTTTCTTCACATTTTGAAAACCAAGTTAAACTTTCTGTACTATAAAGCTGAATTTTGCATCACCCTGTATATTTTTTACAAAACTTAACCAAATATGCTAACTAAATGTTCTACACATCATCATGGGAAACTAATGCACAAATTACTACAAACTGCACTAAAAAATGAACGTAGTACCTGTTGCTTTAGAAGAAATAGTTAACCCTCTCACGGCTGATGAGACCAAGTGACACTCGTTGTAACTGGAAAATGTATGGCTTCAACCACTAATTTCTTCAATTTTTTTTAAAAACTCTCCTATTTGGTATATATATGTTGTTAGGCAACTATTCAAGAATATAGCATATGTCATTCTACATATATATTATATTGTTATCCATTGTTACTATATACTACATACTATTCGCCATATCTCCCAAAGTTATTTACATATTTTGACGAAATAATGCTCAAATTGAAGAGCAAACCTATCCATTTTGTACGGTTGCGATAAATGTCCTTTGCCCTTCAAGAAACGTTAAAATTCCTCTTATAACGTTTGTTTCTCTTTTTTAGTTTTTTTTTCAAAATAAAACAGATTCGACTCCATTATATGTGGTTTTGACACACCATACTGTGGTTAACGAATGATAAAAGAGGAATATGTTACTGTGCCATTCAGTAGTACATACAGGGCATTCGTTAATATATGCACTTTCTTCACATTTTGAAAACCAATTTATACTTTCTGTACTACAAAGCTGAATTTGGCATCACCCTGTATATTTTTTCCAAATCTCAACCAAATATGCTAACTAAATGTTCTACACATCATCATGGGAAACTAATGCACAAATTACTACAAACTGCACTAAAAAATGAACGTAGTACCTGTTGCTTTAGAAGAAATAGTTAACCCTCTCACGGCTGATGAGACCACGTGACACTCGTTGTAACTGGAAAATGTATGGCTTCAACCACTAATTTCTTCAATTTTTTTTAAAAACTCTCCTATTTGGTATATATATGTTGTTAGGCAACTATTCAACAATATAGCATATGTCATTCTACATATATATTATATTGTTAATCATTGTTACTATATACTATATACTATTCGCCATATCTCCCAAACTTATTTACATATTTTGACAAAATAAAGCTAAAATTGAAGACGAAACCCCTCCATTTTGTCCTGTTGCGATAAAAGTCCTTTGCCCTTGAAGAAACATTAAAATTCCTCTTATAACGTTTGTTTCTCTTTTTTAGTTTTTTCAAAATAAAACAGATTCGATTCCATTATATGTGGCTTTGACAAACCATACTATGGTTAACGAATGATAAAAGAGGAATATGTTACTGTGCCATTCAGAAGTACATACAGGGCATTCGTTAATATATGCACTTTCTTCACATTTTGAAAACCAAGTTAAACTTTCTGTACTATAAAGCTGAATTTTGCATCACCCTGTATATTTTTTACAAAACTTAACCAAATATGCTAACTAAATGTTCTACACATCATCATGGGAAACTAATGCACAAATTACTACAAACTGCACTAAAAAATGAACGTAGTACCTGTTGCTTTAGAAGAAATAGTTAACCCTCTCACGGCTGATGAGACCACGTGACACTCGTTGTAACTGGAAAATGTATGGCTTCAACCACTAATTTCTTCAATTTTTTTAAAAACTCTCCTATTTGGTATATATATGTTGTTAGGCAACTATTCAAGAATATAGCATATGTCATTCTACATATATATTATATTGTTATCCATTGTTACTATATACTACATACTATTCGCCATATCTCCCAAAGTTATTTACATATTTTGACGAAATAAAGCTCAAATTGAAGAGCACACCTATCCATTTTGTACGGTTGCGATAAATGTCCTTTGCCCTTCAAGAAACGTTAAAATTCCTCTTATAACGTTTGTTTCTCTTTTTTAGTTTTTTTTTTCAAAATAAAACAGATTCGACTCCATTATATGTGGTTTTGACACACCATACTGTGGTTAACGAATGATAAAAGAGGAATATGTTATTGTACCATTCAGAAGTACATACAGGACATTCGTTAATATATGCACTTTCTTCACATTTTGAAAACCAATTTATACTTTCTGTACTACAAAGCTGAATTTTGCATCACCCTGTATATTTTTTCCAAATCTCAACCAAATATGCTAACTAAATGTTCTACACATCATCACGGGAAAATAAATGCACAAATTACTACAAACTGCACTAAAAAATGAACGTAGTACCTGTTGCTTTAGAAGAAATAGTTAACCCTCTCACGGCTGATGAGACCACGTGACACTCGTTGTAACTGGAAAATGTATGGCTTCAACCACTAATTTCTTCAATTTTTTTAAAAACTCTCCTATTTGGTATATATATGTTGTTAGGCAACTATTCAACAATATAGCATATGTCATTCTACATATATATTATATTGTTATCCATTGTTACTATATACTACATACTATACGCCATATCTCCCAAAGTTATTTACATATTTTGACGAAATAAAGCTCAAATTGAAGAGCAAACCTATCCATTTTGTACGGTTGCGATAAATGTCCTTTGCCCTTCAAGAAACGTTAAAATTCCTCTTATAACGTTTGTTTCTCTTTTTTAGTTTTTTTTTTTCAAAATAAAACAGATTCGATTCCATTATATGTGGCTTTGACACACCATACTGTGGTTAACGAATGATAAAAGAGGAATATGTTACTGTGCCATTCAGTAGTACATACAGGGCATTCGTTAATATATGCACTTTCTTCACATTTTGAAAACCAATTTATACTTTCTGTACTACAAAGCTGAATTTGGCGTCACCCTGTATATTTTTTCCAAATCTCAACCAAATATGCTAACTAAATGTTCTACACATCATCATGGGAAACTAATGCACAAATTACTACAAACTGCACTAAAAAATGAACGTAGTACCTGTTGCTTTAGAAGAAATAGTTAACCCTCTCACGGCTGATGAGACCACGTGACACTCGTTGTAACTGGAAAATGTATGGCTTCAACCACTAATTTCTTCAATTTTTTTTTAAAAACTCTCCTATTTGGTATATATATGTTGTAAGGCAACTATTCAACAATATAGCATATGTCATTCTACATATATATTATATTGTTAATCATTGTTACTATATACTATATACTATTCGCCATATCTCCCAAACTTATTTACATATTTTGACAAAATAAAGCTAAAATTGAAGAGGAAACCCCTCCATTTTGTCCTGTTGCGATAAAAGTCCTTTGCCCTTGAAGAAACATTAAAATTCCTCCTATAAGGTTTGTTTCTCTTTTTTAGTTTTTTCAAAATAAAACAGATTCGATTCCATTATATGTGGCTTTGACAAACCATACTATGGTTAACGAATGATAAAAGAGGAATATGTTACTGTGCCATTCAGAAGTACATACAGGGCATTCGTTAATATATGCACTTTCTTCACATTTTGAAAACCAAGTTAAACTTTCTGTACTATAAATCTGAATTTTGCATCACCCTGTATATTTTTTACAAAACTCAACCAAATATGCTAACTAAATGTTCTACACATCATCATGGGAAACTAATGCACAAATTACTACAAACTGCACTAAAAAATGAACGTAGTACCTGTTGCTTTAGAAGAAATAATTAACCCTCTCACGGCTGATGAGACCACGTGACACTCGTTGTAACTGGAAAATGTATGGCTTCAACCACTAATTTCTTCAATTTTTTTTAAAAAACTCTCCTATTTGGTATATATATGTTGTTAGGCAACTATTCAACAATATAGCATATGTCATTCTACATATATATTATATTGTTAATCATTGTTACTATATACTACATACTATTCGCCATATCTCCCAAAGTTATTTACATATTTTGACGAAATAAAGCTAAAATTGAAGAGGAAACCCCTCCATTTTGTACGGTTGCGCTAAGGTCCTTTGCCCTTGAAGAAACTTTATAATTCCTCCTATAAGGTTTGTTTCTCTTTTTTAGTTTTTTCAAAATAAAACAGATTCGATTCCATTATATGTGGCATTGACACACCATACTGTGGTTAACGAATGATAAAAGAGGAATATGTTACTGTGCCATTCAGAAGTACATACAGGGCATTCGTTAATATATGCACTTTCTTGACATTTTGAAAACCAATTTATACTTTCTGTACTACAAAGCTGAATTTTGCATCACCCTGTATATTTTTTCCAAATCTCAACTAAATATGCTAACTAAATGTTCTACACATCATCAGCGGAAAATAAATGCACAAATTACTACAAACTGCACTAAAAAATGAACGTTGTACCTGTTGCTTTAGAAGAAATAGTTAACCCTCTCACGGCTGATGAGACCACGTGACACTCGTTGTAACTGGAAAATGTATGGCTTCAACCACTAATTTCTTCAATTTTTTTTAAAAACTCTCCTATTTGGTATATATATGTTGTTAGGCAACTATTCAACAATATAGCATATGTCATTCTACATATATATTATATTATTATCCATTATTACTATATACTACATACTATTCGCCATATCTCCCAAAGTTATTTACATATTTTGACGAAATAAAGCTCAAATTGAAGAGGAAACCCCTCCATTTTGTACGGTTTCGATAGAGGTCCTTTGCCCTTGAAGAGACGTTAAAATTCCTGTTAAAACTTTTGTTTCTCTTTTTTAGTTTTTTACAAAATAAAAAAGATTCGTTTCCATTATATGTGGCTTTGACACACCATACTGTGGTTAACGAATGATAAAAGAGGAATATGTTACTGTACCATTCAGAAGTACATACAGGACATTCGTTAATATATGCACTTTCTTCACATTTTGAAAACCAATTTATACTTTCTGTACTACAAAGCTGAATTTTGCATCACCCTGTATATTTTTTCCAAATCTCAACCAAATATCCTAACTAAATGTTCTACACATCATCACGGGAAAATAAATGCACAAATTACTACAAACTGCACTAAAAAATGAACGTAGTACCTGTTGCTTTAGAAGAAATAGTTAACCCTCTCACGGCTGATGAGACCACGTGACACTCGTTGTAACTGGAAAATGTATGGCTTCAACCACTAATTTCTTCAATTTTTTTAAAAAACTCTCCTATTTGGTATATATATGTTGTTAGGCAACTATTCAAGAATATAGCATATGTCATTCTACATATATATTATATTGTTATCCATTGTTACTATATACTACATACTATTCGCCATATCTCCCAAAGTTATTTACATATTTTGACGAAATAAAGCTCAAATTGAAGAGCAAACCTATCCATTTTGTACGGTTGCGATAAATGTCCTTTGCCCTTCAAGAAACGTTAAAATTCTTCTTATAACGTTTGTTTCTCTTTTTTAGTTTTTTTTTCAAAATAAAACAGATTCGATTCCATTATATGTGGCTTTGACACACCATACTGTGGTTAACGAATGATAAAAGAGGAATATGTTACTGTGCCATTCAGTAGTACATACAGGGCATTCGTTAATATATGCACTTTCTTCACATTTTGAAATCCAATTTATACTTTCTGTACTACAAAGCTGAATTTGGCATCACCCTGTATATTTTTTCCAAATCTCAACCAAATATGCTAACTAAATGTTCTACACATCATCATGGGAAACTAATGCACAAATTACTACAAACTGCACTAAAAAATGATCGTAGTACCTGTTGCTTTAGAAGAATTAGTTAAACCTCTCACGGCTGATGAGACCACGTGACACTCGTTGTAACTGGAAAATGTATGGCTTCAACCACTAATTTCTTCAATTTTTTTTAAAAACTCTCCTATTTGGTATATATATGTTGTAAGGCAACTATTCAACAATATAGCATATGTCATTCTACATATATATTATATTGTTAATCATTGTTACTATATACTATATACTATTCGCCATATCTCCCAAACTTATTTACATATTTTAACAAAATAAAGCTAAAATTGAAGAGGAAACCCCTCCATTTTGTCCTGTTGCGATAAAAGTCCTTTGCCCTTGAAGAAACATTAAAATTCCTCTTATAACCTTTGTTTCTCTTTTTTAGTTTTTTCAAAATAAAACAGATTCGATTCCATTATATGTGGCTTTGACAAACCATACTATGGTTAACGAATGATAAAAGAGGAATATGTTACTGTGCCATTCAGAAGTACATACAGGGCATTCGTTAATATATGCACTTTCTTCACATTTTGAAAACCAAGTTAAACTTTCTGTACTATAAAGCTGAATTTTGCATCACCCTGTATATTTTTTACAAAACTCAACCAAATATGCTAACTAAATGTTCTACACATCATCATGGGAAACTAATGCACAAATTACTACAAACTGCACTAAAAAATGAACGTAGTACCTGTTGCTTTAGAAGAAAAAATATAACCCTCTCACGGCTGATGAGACCACGTGACACTCGTTGTAACTGGAAAATGTATGGCTTCAACCACTAATTTCTTCAATTTTTTAAAAAAAACTCTCCTATTTGGTATATATATCTTGTTAGGCAACTATTCAACAATATAGCATATGTCATTCTACATATATATTATATTGTTAATCATTGTTACTATATACTACATACTATTCGCCATATCTCCCAAAGTTATTTACATATTTTGACGAAATAAAGCTAAAATTGAAGAGGAAACCCCTCCATTTTGTCCTGTTGCAATAAGGGTCCTTTGCCCTTGAAGAAACGTTATAATTCCTCCTATAAGGTTTGTTTCTCTTTTTTAGTTTTTTCAAAATAAAACAGATTCGATTCCATTATATGTGGCTTTGACACACCATACTGTGGTTAACGAATGATAAAAGAGGAATATGCTACTGTGCCATTCAGAAGTACATACAGGGCATTCGTTAATATATGCACTTTCTTCACATTTTGAAAACCAATTTATACTTTCTGTACTACAAAGCTGAATTTTGCATCACCCTGTATATTTTTTCCAAATCTCAACTAAATATGCTAACTAAATGTTCTACACATCATCAGCGGAAAATAAATGCACAAATTACTACAAACTGCACTAAAAAATGAACGTTGTACCTGTTGCTTTAGAAGAAATAGTTAACCCTCTCACGGCTGATGAGACCACGTGACACTCGTTGTAACTCGAAAATGTATGGCTTCAACCACTAATTTCTTCAATTTTTTTTAAAAACTCTCCTATTTGGTATATATATGTTGTTAGGCAACTATTCAACAATATAGCATATGTCATTCTACATATATATTATATTATTATCCATTATTACTATATACTACATACTATTCGCCATATCTCCCTAAGTTATTTACATATTTTGACGAAATAAAGCTCAAATTGAAGAGCAAACCTATCCATTTTGTACGGTTGTGATACAGGTCTTTTGCCCTTGAAGAAACGTTAAAATTCCTGTTAAAACGTTTGTTTCTCTTTTTTAGTTTTTTACAAAATAAAACAGATTCGATTCCATTATATGTGGCTTTGACACACCATACTGTGGTTAACGAATGATAAAGAGGAATATGTTATTGTACCATTCAGAAGTACATACAGGACATTCGTTAATATATGCACTTTCTTCACATTTTGAAAACCAATTTATACTTTCTGTACTACAAAGCTGAATTTTGCATCACCCTGTATATTTTTTCCAAATCTCAACTAAATATGCTAACTAAATGTTCTACACATCATCATTGGAAAATAAATGCACAAATTACTACAAACTGCACTAAAAAATGAACGTAGTACCTGTTGCTTTAGAAGAAATAGTTAACCCTCTCACGGCTGATGAGACCACGTGACACTCGTTGTAACTCGAAAATGTATGGCTTCAACCACTAATTTCTTCAATTTTTTTTAAAAACTCTCCTATTTGGTATATATATGTTGTTAGGCAACTATTCAACAATATAGCATATGTCATTCTACATATATATTATATTGTTAATCATTGTTACTATATACTATATACTATTCGCCATATCTCCCAAACTTATTTACATATTTTGACAAAATAAAGCTAAAATTGAAGAGGAAACCCCTCCATTTTGTCCTGTTGCGATAAAAGTCCTTTGCCCTTGAAGAAACATTAAAATTCCTCTTATAACCTTCCTTTCTCTTTTTTAGTTTTTTCAAAATAAAACAGATTCGATTCCATTATATGTGGCTTTGACAAACCATACTATGGTTAACGAATGATAAAAGAGGAATATGTTACTGTGCCATTCAGAAGTACATACAGGGCATTCGTTATTATATGCACTTTCTTCACATTTTGAAAACCAAGTTAAACTTTCTGTACTATAAAGCTGAATTTTGCATCACCCTGTATATTTTTTACAAATCTCAACCAAATATGCTAACTAAATGTTCTACACATCATCATGGGAAACTAATGCACAAATTACTACAAACTGCACTAAAAAATGAACGTAGTACCTGTTGCTTTAGAAGAAATAGTTAACCCTCTCACGGCTGATGAGACCACGTGACACTCGTTGTAACTGGAAAATGTATGGCTTCAACCACTAATTTCTTCAATTTTTTTAAAAACTCTCCTATTTGGTATATATATGCTGTTAGGCAACTATTCAAGAATATAGCATATGTCATTCTACATATATATTATATTGTTATCCATTGTTACTATATACTACATACTATTCGCCATATCTCCCAAAGTTATTTACATATTTTGACGAAATAAAGCTCAAATTGAAGAGCAAACCTATCCATTTTGTACGGTTGCGATAAATGTCCTTTGCCCTTCAAGAAACGTTAAAATTCCTCTTATAATGTTTGTTTCTCTCTTTTAGTTTTTTTTTCAAAATAAAACAGATTCGACTCCATTATATGTGGTTTTGACACACCATACTGTGGTTAACGAATGATAAAAGAGGAATATGTTATTGTACCATTCAGAAGTACATACAGGACATTCGTTAATATATGCACTTTCTTCACATTTTGAAAACCAAATTATACTTTCTGTACTACAAAGCTGAATTTTGCATCACCCTGTATATTTTTTCCAAATCTCAACCAAATATGCTAACTAAATGTTCTACACATCATCACGGGAAAATAAATGCACAAATTACTACAAACTGCACTAAAAAATGAACGTAGTACCTGTTGCTTTAGAAGAAATAGTTAACCCTCTCACGGCTGATGAGACCACGTGACACTCGTTGTAACTGGAAAATGTATGGCTTCAACCACTAATTTCTTCAATTTTTTTTAAAAACTCTCCTATTTGGTATATATATGTTGTTAGGCAACTATTCAACAATATAGCATATGTCATTCTACATATATATTATATTGTTAATCATTGTTACTATATACTATATACTATTCGCCATATCTCCCAAACTTATTTACATATTTTGACAAAATAAAGCTAAAATTGAAGAGGAAACCCCTCCATTTTGTCCTGTTGCGATAAAAGTCCTTTGCCCTTGAAGAAACATTAAAATTCCTCTTATAACCTTTCTTTCTCTTTTTTAGTTTTTTCAAAATAAAACAGATTCGATTCCATTATATGTGGCTTTGACAAACCATACTATGGTTAACGAATGATAAAAGAGGAATATGTTACTGTGCCATTCAGAAGTACATACAGGGCATTCGTTATTATATGCACTTTCTTCACATTTTGAAAACCAAGTTAAACTTTCTGTACTACAAAGCTGAATTTTGCATCACCCTGTATATTTTTTACAAATCTCAACCAAATATGCTAACTAAATGTTCTACACATCATCATGGGAAACTAATGCACAAATTACTACAAACTGCACTAAAAAATGAACGTAGTACCTGTTGCTTTAGAAGAAATAGTTAACCCTCTCACGGCTGATGAGACCACGTGACACTCGTTGTAACTGGAAAATGTATGGCTTCAACCACTAATTTCTTCAATTTTTTTAAAAACTCTCCTATTTGGTATATATATGCTGTTAGGCAACTATTCAAGAATATAGCATATGTCATTCTACATATATATTATATTGTTATCCATTGTTACTATATACTACATACTATTCGCCATATCTCCCAAAGTTATTTACATATTTTGACGAAATAAAGCTCAAATTGAAGAGCAAACCTATCCATTTTGTACGGTTACGATAAATGTCCTTTGCCCTTCAAGAAACGTTAAAATTCCTCTTATAATGTTTGCTTCTCTTTTTTAGTTTTTTTTTTCAAAATAAAACAGATTCGACTCCATTATATGTGGTTTTGACACACCATACTGTGGTTAACGAATGATAAAAGAGGAATATGTTATTGTACCATTCAGAAGTACATACAGGACATTCGTTAATATATGCACTTTCTTCACATTTTGAAAACCAATTTATACTTTCTGTACTACAAAGCTGAATTTTGCATCACCCTGTATATTTTTTCCAAATCTCAACCAAATATGCTAACTAAATGTTCTACACATCATCACGGGAAAATAAATGCACAAATTACTACAAACTGCACTAAAAAATGAACGTAGTACCTGTTGCTTTAGAAGAAATAGTTAACCCTCTCACGGCTGATGAGACCACGTGACACTCGTTGTAACTGGAAAATGTATGGCTTCAACCACTAATTTCTTCAATTTTTTTTAAAAACTCTCCTATTTGGTATATATATGTTGTTAGGCAACTATTCAACAATATAGCATATGTCATTCTACATATATATTATATTGTTAATCATTGTTACTATATACTATATACTATTCGCCATATCTCCCAAACTTATTTACATATTTTGACAAAATAAAGCTAAAATTGAAGAGGAAACCCCTCCATTTTGTCCTGTTGCGATAAAAGTTCTTTGCCCTTGAAGAAACATTAAAATTCCTCTTATAACCTTTGTTTCTCTTTTTTAGTTTTTTCAAAATAAAACAGATTCGACTCCATTATATGTGGTTTTGACACACCATACTGTGGTTAACGAATGATAAAAGAGGAATATGTTATTGTACCATTCAGAAGTACATACAGGACATTCGTTAATATATGCACTTTCTTCACATTTTGAAAACCAATTTATACTTTCTGTACTACAAAGCTGAATTTTGCATCACCCTGTATATTTTTTCCAAATCTCAACCAAATATGCTAACTAAATGTTCTACACATCATCACGGGAAAATAAATGCACAAATTACTACAAACTGCACTAAAAAATGAACGTAGTACCTGTTGCTTTAGAAGAAATAGTTAACCCTCTCACGGCTGATGAGACCACGTGACACTCGTTGTAACTGGAAAATGTATGGCTTCAACCACTAATGTCTTCAATTTTTTTAAAAACTCTCCTATTTGGTATATATATGTTGTTAGGCAACTATTCAACAATATAGCATATGTCATTCCACATATATATTATATTATTATCCATTATTACTATATACTACATACTATTCGCGATATCTCCCAAAGTTATTTACATATTTTGACGAAATAAAGCTCAAATTGAAGAGCAAACCTATCCATTTTGTACGGTTGTGATACAGGTCCTTTGCCCTTGAAGGGACGTTAAAATTCCTGTTAAAACGTTTTTTCTCTTTTTTAGTTTTTTACAAAATAAAACAGATTCGATTCCATTATATGTGGCTTTGACACACCATACTGTGGTTAACGAATGATAAAGAGGAATATGTTATTGTACCATTCAGAAGTACATACAGGACATTCGTTAATATATGCACTTTCTTCACATTTTGAAAACCAATTTATACTTTCTGTACTACAAAGCTGAATTTGGCATCACCCTGTATATTTTTTCCAAATCTCAACCAAATATGCTAACTAAATGTTCTACACATCATCATGGGAAACTAATGTACAAATTACTACAAACTGCACTAAAAAATGAACGTAGTACCTGTTGCTTTAGAAGAAATAGTTAACCCTCTCACGGCTGATGAGACCACGTGACACTCGTTGTAACTGGAAAATGTATGGCTTCAACCACTAATTTCTTCAATTTTTTTTAAAAAACTCTCCTATTTGGTATATATATGTTGTTAGGCAACTATTCAACAATATAGCATATGTCATTCTACATATATATTATATTGTTAATCATTGTTACTATATACTACATACTATTCGCCATATCTCCCAAAGTTATTTACATATTTTGACGAAATAAAGCTAAAATTAAAGAGGAAACCCCTCCATTTTGTACGGTTGTGCTAAGGTCCTTTGTCCTTGAAGAAACGTTATAATTCCTCCTATAAGGTTTGTTTCTCTTTTTTAGTTTTTTCAAAATAAAACAGATTCGATTCCATTATATGTGGCTTTGACACACCATACTGTGGTTAACGAATGATAAAAGAGGAATATGTTACTGTGCCATTCAGAAGTATATACAGGGCATTCGTTAATATATGCACTTTCTTCACATTTTGAAAACCAATTTATACTTTCTGTACTACAAAGCTGAATTTTGCATCACCCTGTATATTTTTTCCAAATCTCAACTAAATATGCTAACTAAATGTTCTACACATCATCAGCGGAAAATAAATGCACAAATTACTACAAACTGCACTAAAAAATGAACGTTGTACCTGTTGCTTTAGAAGAAATAGTTAACCCTCTCACGGCTGATGAGACCACGTGACACTCGTTGTAACTCGAAAATGTATGGCTTCAACCACTAATTTCTTCAATTTTTTTTTAAAAACTCTCCTATTTGGTATATATATGTTGTTAGGCAACTATTCAAGAATATAGCATATGTCATTCTACATATATATTATATTATTATCCATTATTACTATATACTACATACTATTCGCCATATCTCCCAAAGTTATTTACATATTTTGACGAAATAAAGCTCAAATTGAAGAGCAAACCTATCCATTTTGTACGGTTGCAATAAGGGTCCTTTGCCCTTGAAGAAACGTTAAAATTCCTTTTAAAACGTTTGTTTCTCTTTTTTAGTTTTTTCAAAATAAAACAGATTCGATTCCATTATATGTGGCTTTGACACACCATACTGTGGTTAACGAATGATAAAAGAGGAATATGTTACTGTGCCATTCAGTAGTACATACAGGGCATTCGTTAATATATGCACTTTCTTCACATTTTGAAAACCAAGTTAAACTTTCTGTACTATAAAGCTGAATTTTGCATCACCCTGTATATTTTTTCCAAATCTCAACCAAATATGCTAACTAAATGTTCTACACATCATCATGGGAAACTAATGCACAAATTACTACAAACTGCACTAAAAAATGAACGTAGTACCTGTTGCTTTAGAAGAAATAGTTAACCCTCTCACGGCTGATGAGACCACGTGACACTCGTTGTAACTGGAAAATGTATGGCTTCAACCACTAATTTCTTCAATTTTTTTTAAAAACTCTCCTATTTGGTATATATATGTTGTTAGGCAACTATTCAACAATATAGCATATGTCATTCTACATATATATTATATTGTTAATCATTGTTACTATATACTATATACTATTCGCCATATCTCCCAAACTTATTTACATATTTTGACAAAATAAAGCTAAAATTGAAGAGGAAACCCCTCCATTTTGTCCTGTTGCGATAAAAGTCCTTTGCCCTTGAAGAAACATTAAAATTCCTCTTATAACCTTTCTTTCTCTTTTTTAGTTTTTTCAAAATAAAACAGATTCGATTCCATTATATGTGGCTTTGACAAACCATACTATGGTTAACGAATGATAAAAGAGGAATATGTTACTGTGCCATTCAGAAGTACATACAGGGCATTCGTTATTATATGCACTTTCTTCACATTTTGAAAACCAAGTTAAACTTTCTGTACTACAAAGCTGAATTTTGCATCACCCTGTATATTTTTTACAAATCTCAACCAAATATGCTAACTAAATGTTCTACACATCATCATGGGAAACTAATGCACAAATTACTACAAACTGCACTAAAAAATGAACGTAGTACCTGTTGCTTTAGAAGAAATAGTTAACCCTCTCACGGCTGATGAGACCACGTGACACTCGTTGTAACTGGAAAATGTATGGCTTCAACCACTAATTTCTTCAATTTTTTTAAAAACTCTCCTATTTGGTATATATATGCTGTTAGGCAACTATTCAAGAATATAGCATATGTCATTCTACATATATATTATATTGTTATCCATTGTTACTATATACTACATACTATTCGCCATATCTCCCAAAGTTATTTACATATTTTGACGAAATAAAGCTCAAATTGAAGAGCAAACCTATCCATTTTGTACGGTTACGATAAATGTCCTTTGCCCTTCAAGAAACGTTAAAATTCCTCTTATAATGTTTGCTTCTCTTTTTTAGTTTTTTTTTTCAAAATAAAACAGATTCGACTCCATTATATGTGGTTTTGACACACCATACTGTGGTTAACGAATGATAAAAGAGGAATATGTTATTGTACCATTCAGAAGTACATACAGGACATTCGTTAATATATGCACTTTCTTCACATTTTGAAAACCAATTTATACTTTCTGTACTACAAAGCTGAATTTTGCATCACCCTGTATATTTTTTCCAAATCTCAACCAAATATGCTAACTAAATGTTCTACACATCATCACGGGAAAATAAATGCACAAATTACTACAAACTGCACTAAAAAATGAACGTAGTACCTGTTGCTTTAGAAGAAATAGTTAACCCTCTCACGGCTGATGAGACCACGTGACACTCGTTGTAACTGGAAAATGTATGGCTTCAACCACTAATTTCTTCAATTTTTTTTAAAAACTCTCCTATTTGGTATATATATGTTGTTAGGCAACTATTCAACAATATAGCATATGTCATTCTACATATATATTATATTGTTAATCATTGTTACTATATACTATATACTATTCGCCATATCTCCCAAACTTATTTACATATTTTGACAAAATAAAGCTAAAATTGAAGAGGAAACCCCTCCATTTTGTCCTGTTGCGATAAAAGTTCTTTGCCCTTGAAGAAACATTAAAATTCCTCTTATAACCTTTGTTTCTCTTTTTTAGTTTTTTCAAAATAAAACAGATTCGACTCCATTATATGTGGTTTTGACACACCATACTGTGGTTAACGAATGATAAAAGAGGAATATGTTATTGTACCATTCAGAAGTACATACAGGACATTCGTTAATATATGCACTTTCTTCACATTTTGAAAACCAATTTATACTTTCTGTACTACAAAGCTGAATTTTGCATCACCCTGTATATTTTTTCCAAATCTCAACCAAATATGCTAACTAAATGTTCTACACATCATCACGGGAAAATAAATGCACAAATTACTACAAACTGCACTAAAAAATGAACGTAGTACCTGTTGCTTTAGAAGAAATAGTTAACCCTCTCACGGCTGATGAGACCACGTGACACTCGTTGTAACTGGAAAATGTATGGCTTCAACCACTAATGTCTTCAATTTTTTTAAAAACTCTCCTATTTGGTATATATATGTTGTTAGGCAACTATTCAACAATATAGCATATGTCATTCCACATATATATTATATTATTATCCATTATTACTATATACTACATACTATTCGCGATATCTCCCAAAGTTATTTACATATTTTGACGAAATAAAGCTCAAATTGAAGAGCAAACCTATCCATTTTGTACGGTTGTGATACAGGTCCTTTGCCCTTGAAGGGACGTTAAAATTCCTGTTAAAACGTTTTTTCTCTTTTTTAGTTTTTTACAAAATAAAACAGATTCGATTCCATTATATGTGGCTTTGACACACCATACTGTGGTTAACGAATGATAAAGAGGAATATGTTATTGTACCATTCAGAAGTACATACAGGACATTCGTTAATATATGCACTTTCTTCACATTTTGAAAACCAATTTATACTTTCTGTACTACAAAGCTGAATTTGGCATCACCCTGTATATTTTTTCCAAATCTCAACCAAATATGCTAACTAAATGTTCTACACATCATCATGGGAAACTAATGTACAAATTACTACAAACTGCACTAAAAAATGAACGTAGTACCTGTTGCTTTAGAAGAAATAGTTAACCCTCTCACGGCTGATGAGACCACGTGACACTCGTTGTAACTGGAAAATGTATGGCTTCAACCACTAATTTCTTCAATTTTTTTTAAAAACTCTCCTATTTGGTATATATATGTTGTTAGGCAACTATTCAACAATATAGCATATGTCATTCTACATATATATTATATTGTTAATCATTGTTACTATATACTACATACTATTCGCCATATCTCCCAAAGTTATTTACATATTTTGACGAAATAAAGCTAAAATTAAAGAGGAAACCCCTCCATTTTGTACGGTTGTGCTAAGGTCCTTTGTCCTTGAAGAAACGTTATAATTCCTCCTATAAGGTTTGTTTCTCTTTTTTAGTTTTTTCAAAATAAAACAGATTCGATTCCATTATATGTGGCTTTGACACACCATACTGTGGTTAACGAATGATAAAAGAGGAATATGTTACTGTGCCATTCAGAAGTATATACAGGGCATTCGTTAATATATGCACTTTCTTCACATTTTGAAAACCAATTTATACTTTCTGTACTACAAAGCTGAATTTTGCATCACCCTGTATATTTTTTCCAAATCTCAACTAAATATGCTAACTAAATGTTCTACACATCATCAGCGGAAAATAAATGCACAAATTACTACAAACTGCACTAAAAAATGAACGTTGTACCTGTTGCTTTAGAAGAAATAGTTAACCCTCTCACGGCTGATGAGACCACGTGACACTCGTTGTAACTCGAAAATGTATGGCTTCAACCACTAATTTCTTCAATTTTTTTTTAAAAACTCTCCTATTTGGTATATATATGTTGTTAGGCAACTATTCAAGAATATAGCATATGTCATTCTACATATATATTATATTATTATCCATTATTACTATATACTACATACTATTCGCCATATCTCCCAAAGTTATTTACATATTTTGACGAAATAAAGCTCAAATTGAAGAGCAAACCTATCCATTTTGTACGGTTGCAATAAGGGTCCTTTGCCCTTGAAGAAACGTTAAAATTCCTTTTAAAACGTTTGTTTCTCTTTTTTAGTTTTTTCAAAATAAAACAGATTCGATTCCATTATATGTGGCTTTGACACACCATACTGTGGTTAACGAATGATAAAAGAGGAATATGTTACTGTGCCATTCAGTAGTACATACAGGGCATTCGTTAATATATGCACTTTCTTCACATTTTGAAAACCAAGTTAAACTTTCTGTACTATAAAGCTGAATTTTGCATCACCCTGTATATTTTTTACAAATCTCAACCAAATATGCTAACTAAATGTTCTACACATCATCATGGGAAACTAATGCACAAATTACTACAAACTGCACTAAAAAATGAACGTAGTACCTGTTGCTTTAGAAGAAATAGTTAACCTTCTCACGGCTAATGAGACCACGTGACACTCGATGTAACTGGAAAATGTATGGCTTCAACCACTAATTTCTTCAATTTTTTTTAAAAACTCTCCTATTTGGTATATATATGTTGTTAGGCAACTATTCAACAATATAGCATATGTCATTCTACATATATATTATATTGTTAATCATTGTTACTATATACTACATACTATTCGCCATATCTCCCAAAGTTATTTACATATTTTGACGAAATAAAGCTAAAATTGAAGAGGAAACCCCTCCATTTTGTCCTGTTGCAATAAGGGTCCTTTGCCCTTGAAGAAACGTTAAAATTCCTTTTATAACGTTTGTTTCTCTTTTTTAGTTTTTTCAAAATAAAACAGATTCGATTCCATTATATGTGGCTTTGACACACCATACTGTGGTTAACGAATGATAAAAGAGGAATATGTTATTGTACCATTCAGAAGTACATACAGGACATTCGTTAATATATGCACTTTCTTCACATTTTGAAAACCAATTTATACTTTCTGTACTACAAAGCTGAATTTTGCATCACCCTGTATATTTTTTCCAAATCTCAACCAAATATGCTAACTAAATGTTCTACACATCATCACGGGAAAATAAATGCACAAATTACTACAAACTGCACTAAAAAATGAACGTAGTACCTGTTGCTTTAGAAGAAATAGTTAACCCTCTCACGGCTGATGAGACCACGTGACACTCGTTGTAACTGGAAAATGTATGGCTTCAACCACTAATGTCTTCAATTTTTTTAAAAACTCTCCTATTTGGTATATATATGTTGTTAGGCAACTATTCAACAATATAGCATATGTCATTCCACATATATATTATATTATTATCCATTATTACTATATACTACATACTATTCGCGATATCTCCCAAAGTTATTTACATATTTTGACGAAATAAAGCTCAAATTGAAGAGCAAACCTATCCATTTTGTACGGTTGTGATACAGGTCCTTTGCCCTTGAAGGGACGTTAAAATTCCTGTTAAAACGTTTTTTCTCTTTTTTAGTTTTTTACAAAATAAAACAGATTCGATTCCATTATATGTGGCTTTGACACACCATACTGTGGTTAACGAATGATAAAGAGGAATATGTTATTGTACCATTCAGAAGTACATACAGGACATTCGTTAATATATGCACTTTCTTCACATTTTGAAAACCAATTTATACTTTCTGTACTACAAAGCTGAATTTGGCATCACCCTGTATATTTTTTCCAAATCTCAACCAAATATGCTAACTAAATGTTCTACACATCATCATGGGAAACTAATGTACAAATTACTACAAACTGCACTAAAAAATGAACGTAGTACCTGTTGCTTTAGAAGAAATAGTTAACCCTCTCACGGCTGATGAGACCACGTGACACTCGTTGTAACTGGAAAATGTATGGCTTCAACCACTAATTTCTTCAATTTTTTTTAAAAAACTCTCCTATTTGGTATATATATGTTGTTAGGCAACTATTCAACAATATAGCATATGTCATTCTACATATATATTATATTGTTAATCATTGTTACTATATACTACATACTATTCGCCATATCTCCCAAAGTTATTTACATATTTTGACGAAATAAAGCTAAAATTAAAGAGGAAACCCCTCCATTTTGTACGGTTGTGCTAAGGTCCTTTGTCCTTGAAGAAACGTTATAATTCCTCCTATAAGGTTTGTTTCTCTTTTTTAGTTTTTTCAAAATAAAACAGATTCGATTCCATTATATGTGGCTTTGACACACCATACTGTGGTTAACGAATGATAAAAGAGGAATATGTTACTGTGCCATTCAGAAGTATATACAGGGCATTCGTTAATATATGCACTTTCTTCACATTTTGAAAACCAATTTATACTTTCTGTACTACAAAGCTGAATTTTGCATCACCCTGTATATTTTTTCCAAATCTCAACTAAATATGCTAACTAAATGTTCTACACATCATCAGCGGAAAATAAATGCACAAATTACTACAAACTGCACTAAAAAATGAACGTTGTACCTGTTGCTTTAGAAGAAATAGTTAACCCTCTCACGGCTGATGAGACCACGTGACACTCGTTGTAACTCGAAAATGTATGAGGGGGCGCGGTGGCTCAGTGGTAGAGCGTTCACCTCTGGTGCTTGGGGTCCCGGGTTCGATCCCAGCCCCCGCCAAGTGAACTTTGTGGTGGACAAACACCGTGCTCGTGGGTTTTCTCGGGGTTCTCCCGTTTCCTCCCACTTTCTTCATTCCACCATTTCACTCATCTCTCATTATCACCGTCTCCTTTAGTCTAACCGGCATAACCGTGGGACGTAAAACTTACAGATTTCATTTCCTTTCATTTTCGAAAATGTATGGCTTCAACCACTAATTTCTTCAATTTTTTTTTAAAAACTCTCCTATTTGGTATATATATGTTGTTAGGCAACTATTCAAGAATATAGCATATGTCATTCTACATATATATTATATTATTATCCATTATTACTATATACTACATACTATTCGCCATATCTCCCAAAGTTATTTACATATTTTGACGAAATAAAGCTCAAATTGAAGAGCAAACCTATCCATTTTGTACGGTTGCAATAAGGGTCCTTTGCCCTTGAAGAAACGTTAAAATTCCTTTTAAAACGTTTGTTTCTCTTTTTTAGTTTTTTCAAAATAAAACAGATTCGATTCCATTATATGTGGCTTTGACACACCATACTGTGGTTAACGAATGATAAAAGAGGAATATGTTACTGTGCCATTCAGTAGTACATACAGGGCATTCGTTAATATATGCACTTTCTTCACATTTTGAAAACCAAGTTAAACTTTCTGTACTATAAAGCTGAATTTTGCATCACCCTGTATATTTTTTACAAATCTCAACCAAATATGCTAACTAAATGTTCTACACATCATCATGGGAAACTAATGCACAAATTACTACAAACTGCACTAAAAAATGAACGTAGTACCTGTTGCTTTAGAAGAAATAGTTAACCTTCTCACGGCTAATGAGACCACGTGACACTCGATGTAACTGGAAAATGTATGGCTTCAACCACTAATTTCTTCAATTTTTTTTAAAAACTCTCCTATTTGGTATATATATGTTGTTAGGCAACTATTCAACAATATAGCATATGTCATTCTACATATATATTATATTGTTAATCATTGTTACTATATACTACATACTATTCGCCATATCTCCCAAAGTTATTTACATATTTTGACGAAATAAAGCTAAAATTGAAGAGGAAACCCCTCCATTTTGTCCTGTTGCAATAAGGGTCCTTTGCCCTTGAAGAAACGTTAAAATTCCTTTTATAACGTTTGTTTCTCTTTTTTAGTTTTTTCAAAATAAAACAGATTCGATTCCATTATATGTGGCTTTGACACACCATACTGTGGTTAACGAATGATAAAAGAGGAATATGTTACTGTGCCATTCAGTAGTACATACAGGGCATTCGTTAATATATGCACTTTCTTCACATTTTGAAAACCAATTTATACTTTCTGTACTACAAAGCTGAATTTGGCATCACCCTGTATATTTTTTCCAAATCTCAACCAAATAAGCTAACTAAATGTTCTACACATCATCATGGGAAACTAATGCACAAATTACTACAAACTGCACTAAAAAATGAACGTAGTACCTGTTGCTTTAGAAGAAATAGTTAACCCTCTCACGGCTGATGAGACCACGTGACACTCGTTGTAACTGGAAAATGTATGGCTTCAACCACTAATTTCTTCAATTTTTTTTAAAAACTCTCCTATTTGGTATATATATGTTGTAAGGCAACTATTCAACAATATAGCATATGTCATTCTACATATATATTATATTGTTAATCATTGTTACTATATACTATATACTATTCGCCATATCTCCCAAACTTATTTACATATTTTGACAAAATAAAGCTAAAATTGAAGAGGAAACCCCTCCATTTTGTCCTGTTGCGATAAAAGTCCTTTGCCCTTGAAGAAACATTAAAATTCCTCTTATAACGTTTGTTTCTCTTTTTGAGTTTTTCCAAAATAAAACAGATTCGATTCCATTATATGTGGCTTTGACAAACCATACTATGGTTAACGAATGATAAAAGAGGAATATGTTACTGTGCCATTCAGAAGTACATACAGGGCATTCGTTAATATATGCACTTTCTTCACATTTTGAAAACCAAGTTAAACTTTCTGTACTATAAAGCTGAATTTTGCATCACCCTGTATATTTTTTACAAAACTCAACCAAATATGCTAACTAAATGTTCTACACATCATCATGGGAAACTAATGCACAAATTACTACAAACTGCACTAAAAAATGAACGTTGTACCTGTTGCTTTAGAAGAAAAAATATAACCCTCTCACGGCTGATGAGACCACGTGACACTCGTTGTAACTGGAAAATGTATGGCTTCAACCAGTAATTTCTTCAATTTTTTTTAAAAACTCTCCTATTTGGTATATATATGTTGTTAGGCAACTATTCAACAATATAGCATATGTCATTCTACATATATATTATATTGTTATCCATTGTTACTATATACTACATACTATTCGCCATATCTCCCAAAGTTTTTTACATATTTTGACGAAATAAAGCTCAAATTGAAGAGCAAACCCATCCATTTTGTACGGTTGCGATAAAGGTCCTTTGCCCTTGAAAAAACGTTAAAATTCCTCTTATAACGTTTGTTTCTCTTTTTTAGTTTTTTTCAAAATAAAAAATATTCGATTCCATTATATGTGGCTTTGACACACCATACTGTGGTTAACGAATGATAAAAGAGGAATATGTTACTGTGACATTCAGTAGTACATACAGGGCATTCGTTAATATATGCACTTTCTTCACATTTTGAAAACCAATTTATACTTTCTGTACTACAAAGCTGAATTTGGCATCACCCTGTATATTTTTTCCAAATCTCAACTAAATATGCTAACTAAATGTTCTACACATCATCAGCGGAAAATAAATTCACAAATTACTACAAACTGCACTAAAAAATGAACGTTGTACCTGTTGCTTTAGAAGAAATAGTTAACCCTCTCACGGCTGATGAGACCACGTGACACTCGTTGTAACTCGAAAATGTATGGCTTCAACCACTAATTTCTTCAATTTTTTTTAAAAACTCTCCTATTTGGTATATATATGTTGTTAGGCAACTATTCAACAATATAGCATATGTCATTCTACATATATATTATATTATTATCCATTATTACTATATACTACATACTATTCGCCATATCTCCCAAAGTTATTTACATATTTTGACGAAATAAAGCTCAAATTGAAGAGCAAACCTATCCATTTTGTACGGTTGTGATACAGGTCCTTTGCCCTTGAAGAAACGTTAAAATTCCTTTTAAAACGTTTGTTTCTCTTTTTTTAGTTTTTTCAAAATAAAACAGATTCGATTCCATTATATGTGGCTTTGACACACCATACTGTGGTTAACGAATGATAAAAGAGGAATATGTTACTGTGCCATTCAGTAGTACATACAGGGCATTCGTTAATATATGCACTTTCTTCACATTTTGAAAACCAAGTTAAACTTTCTGTACTATAAAGCTGAATTTTGCATCACCCTGTATATTTTTTACAAATCTCAACCAAATATGCTAACTAAATGTTCTACACATCATCATGGGAAACTAATGCACAAATTACTACAAACTGCACTAAAAAATGAACGTAGTACCTGTTGCTTTAGAAGAAATAGTTAACCTTCTCACGGCTAATGAGACCACGTTACACTCGATGTAACTGGAAAATGTATGGCTTCAACCACTAATTTCTTCAATTTTTTTTAAAAACTCTCCTATTTGGTATATATATATGTTGTTAGGCAACAATTCAACAATATAGCATATGTCATTCTACATATATATTATATTATTATCCATTATTACTATATACTACATATTATTCGCCATATCTCCCAAAGTTATTTACATATTTTGACGAAATAAAGCTCAAATTGAAGAGGAAACCCCTCCATTTTGTACGGTTGCGCTAAGGTCCTTTGCCCTTGAAGAAACGTTAAAATTCCTCTTATAACGTTTGTTTCTCTTTTTTAGTTTTTTTTTTTCAAAATAAAAAAGATTCGACTCCATTATATGTGGTTTTGACACACCATACTGTGGTTAACGAATGATAAAAGAGGAATATGTTATTGTACCATTCAGAAGTACATACAGGACATTCGTTAATATATGCACTTTCTTCACATTTTGAAAACCAATTTATACTTTCTGTACTACAAAGCTGAATTTTGCATCACCCTGTATATTTTTTCCAAATCTCAACCAAATATGCTAACTAAATGTTCTACACATCATCACGGGAAAATAAATGCACAAATTACTACAAACTGCACTAAAAAATGAACGTAGTACCTGTTGCTTTAGAAGAAATAGTTAACCCTCTCACGGCTAATGAGACCACGTGACACTCGTTGTAACTGGAAAATGTATGGCTTCAACCACTAATTTCTTCAATTTTTTTAAAAACTCTCCTATTTGGTATATATATGTTGTTAGGCAACTATTCAAGAATATAGCATATGTCATTCTACATATATATTATATTGTTATCCATTGTTACTATATACTACATACTATTCGCCATATCTCCCAAAGTTATTTACATCTTTTGACGAAATAAAGCTCAAATTGAAGAGCACACCTATCCATTTTGTACGGTTGCGATAAATGTCCTTTGCCCTTCAAGAAACGTTAAAATTCCTCTTATAACGTTTGTTTCTCTTTTTTAGTTTTTTTTTCAAAATAAAACAGATTCGATTCCATTATATGTGGCTTTGACACACCATACTGTGGTTAACGAATGATAAAAGAGGAATATGTTACTGTGCCATTCAGTAGTACATACAGGGCATTCGTTAATATATGCACTTTCTTCACATTTTGAAAACCAATTTATACTTTCTGTACTACAAAGCTGAATTTGGCATCACCCTGTATATTTTTTCCAAATCTCAACCAAATATGCTAACTAAATGTTCTACACATCATCATGGGAAACTAATGCACAAATTACTACAAACTGCACTAAAAAATGAACGTAGTACCTGTTGCTTTAGAAGAAATAGTTAACCCTCTCACGGCTGATGAGACCACGTGACACTCGTTGTAACTGGAAAATGTATGGCTTCAACCACTAATTTCTTCAATTTTTTTTAAAAACTCTCCTATTTGGTATATATATGTTGTTAGGCAACTATTCAACAATATAGCATATGTCATTCTACATATATATTATATTGTTAATCATTGTTACTATATACTTTATACTATTCGCCATATCTCCCAAACTTATTTACATATTTTGACAAAATAAAGCTAAAATTGAAGAGGAAACCCCTCCATTTTGTCCTGTTGCGATAAAAATTCTTTGCCCTTGAAGAAACATTAAAATTCCTCTTATAACCTTTGTTTCTCTTTTTTAGTTTTTTCAAAATAAAACAGATTCGATTCCATTATATGTGGCTTTGACAAACCATACTATGGTTAACGAATGATAAAAGAGGAATATGTTACTGTGCCATTCAGAAGTACATACAGGGCATTCGTTAATATATGCACTTTCTTCACATTTTGAAAACCAAGTTAAACTTTCTGTACTATAAAGCTGAATTTTGCATCACCCTGTATATTTTTTACAAATCTCAACCAAATATGCTAACTAAATGTTCTACACATCATCATGGGAAACTAATGCACAAATTACTACAAACTGCACTAAAAAATGAACGTAGTACCTGTTGCTTTAGAAGAAATAGTTAACCCTCTCACGGCTGATGAGACCACGTGACACTCGTTGTAACTGGAAAATGTATGGCTTCAACCACTAATTTCTTCAATTTTTTTAAAAACTCTCCTATTTGGTATATATATGTTGTTAGGCAACTATTCAAGAATATAGCATATGTCATTCTACATATATATTATATTGTTATCCATTGTTACTATATACTACATACTATTCGCCATATCTCCCAAAGTTATTTACATATTTTGACGAAATAAAGCTCAAATTGAAGAGCAAACCTATCCATTTTGTACGGTTGCGATAAATGTCCTTTGCCCTTCAAGAAACGTTAAAATTCCTCTTATAACGTTTGTTTCTCTTTTTTAGTTTTTTTTTTCAAAATAAAACAGATTCGACTCCATTATATGTGGTTTTGACACACCATACTGTGGTTAACGAATGATAAAAGAGGAATATGTTATTGTACCATTCAGAAGTACATACAGGACATTCGTTAATATATGCACTTTCTTCACATTTTGAAAACCAATTTATACTTTCTGTACTACAAAGCTGAATTTTGCATCACCCTGTATATTTTTTCCAAATCTCAACCAAATATGCTAACTAAATGTTCTACACATCATCACGGGAAAATAAATGCACAAATTACTACAAACTGCACTAAAAAATGAACGTAGTACCTGTTGCTTTAGAAGAAATAGTTAACCCTCTCACGGCTGATGAGACCACGTGACACTCGTTGTAACTGGAAAATGTATGGCTTCAACCACTAATTTCTTCAATTTTTTTAAAAACTCTCCTATTTGGTATATATATGTTGTTAGGCAACAATTCAACAATATAGCATATGTCATTCTACATATATATTATATTATTATCCATTATTACTATATACTACATACTATTCGCCATATCTCCCAAAGTTATTTACATATTTTGACGAAATAAAGCTCAAATTGAAGAGGAAACCCCTCCATTTTGTCCTGTTGCAATAAGGGTCCTTTGCCCTTGAAGAAACGTTAAAATTCCTTTTAAAACGTTTGTTTCTCTTTTTTTAGTTTTTTCAAAATAAAACAGATTCGATTCCATTATATGTGGCTTTGACACACCATACTGTGGTTAACGAATGATAAAAGAGGAATATGTTACTGTGCCATTCAGTAGTACATACAGGGCATTCGTTAATATATGCACTTTCTTCACATTTTGAAAACCAAGTTAAACTTTCTGTACTATAAAGCTGAATTTTGCATCACCCTGTATATTTTTTACAAATCTCAACCAAATATGCTAACTAAATGTTCTACACATCATCATGGGAAACTAATGCACAAATTACTACAAACTGCACTAAAAAATGAACGTAGTACCTGTTGCTTTAGAAGAAATAGTTAACCTTCTCACGGCTAATGAGACCACGTTACACTCGATGTAACTGGAAAATGTATGGCTTCAACCACTAATTTCTTCAATTTTTTTAAAAACTCTCCTATTTGGTATATATATGTTGTTAAGCAACTATTCAACAATATAGCATATGTCATTCTACATATATATTATATTGTTAATCATTGTTACTATATACTACATACTATTCGCCATATCTCCCAAAGTTATTTACATATTTTGACGAAATAAAGCTTAAATTGAAGAGGAAACCCCTCCATTTTGTCCTGTTGCAATAAGGGTCCTTTGCCCTTGAAGAAACGTTAAAATTCCTTTTATAACGTTTGTTTCTCTTTTTTAGTTTTTTCAAAATAAAACAGATTCGATTCCATTATATGTGGCTTTGACACACCATACTGTGGTTAACGAATGATAAAAGAGGAATATGTTGCTGTGCCATTCAGTAGTACATACAGGGCATTCGTTAATATATGCACTTTCTTCACATTTTGAAAACCAATTTATACTTTCTGTACTACAAAGCTGAATTTTGCATCACCCTGTATATTTTTTCCAAATCTCAACCAAATATGCTAACTAAATGTTCTACACATCATCACGGGAAAATAAATGCACAAATTACTACAAACTGCACTAAAAAATGAACGTAGTACCTGTTGCTTTAGAAGAAATAGTTAACCCTCTCACGGCTGATGAGACCACGTGACACTCGTTGTAACTGGAAAATGTATGGCTTCAACCACTAATTTCTTCAATTTTTTTAAAAACTCTCCTATTTGGTATATATATGTTGTTAGGCAACTATTCAAGAATATAGCATATGTCATTCTACATATATATTATATTGTTATCCATTGTTACTATATACTACATACTATTCGCCATATCTCCCAAAGTTATTTACATATTTTGACGAAATAAAGCTCAAATTGAAGAGCAAACCTATCCATTTTGTACGGTTGCGATAAATGTCCTTTGCCCTTCAAGAAACGTTAAAATTCCTCTTATAACGTTTGTTTCTCTTTTTTAGTTTTTTTTTCAAAATAAAACAGATTCGACTCCATTATATGTGGTTTTGACACACCATACTGTGGTTAACGAATGATAAAAGAGGAATATGTTATTGTACCATTCAGAAGTACATACAGGACATTCGTTAATATATGCACTTTCTTCACATTTTGAAAACCAATTTATACTTTCTGTACTACAAAGCTGAATTTTGCATCACCCTGTATATTTTTTCCAAATCTCAACCAAATATGCTAACTAAATGTTCTACACATCATCACGGGAAAATAAATGCACAAATTACTACAAACTGCACTAAAAAATGAACGTAGTACCTGTTGCTTTAGAAGAAATAGTTAACCCTCTCACGGCTGATGAGACCACGTGACACTCGTTGTAACTGGAAAATGTATGGCTTCAACCACTAATTTCTTCAATTTTTTTAAAAACTCTCCTATTTGGTATATATATGTTGTTAGGCAACAATTCAACAATATAGCATATGTCATTCTACATATATATTATATTATTATCCATTATTACTATATACTACATACTATTCGCCATATCTCCCAAAGTTATTTACATATTTTGACGAAATAAAGCTCAAATTGAAGAGGAAACCCCTCCATTTTGTACGGTTGCGCTAAGGTCCTTTGCCCTTGAAGAAACGTTATAATTCCTCCTATAAGGTTTGTTTCTCTTTTTTAGTTTTTTCAAAATAAAACAGATTCGATTCCATTATATGTGGCTTTGACACACCATACTGTGGTTAACGAATGATAAAAGAGGAATATGTTACTGTGCCATTCAGAAGTATATACAGGGCATTCGTTAATATATGCACTTTCTTCACATTTTGAAAACCAATTTATACTTTCTGTACTACAAAGCTGAATTTTGCATCACCCTGTATATTTTTTCCAAATCTCAACTAAATATGCTAACTAAATGTTCTACACATCATCAGCGGAAAATAAATGCACAAATTACTACAAACTGCACTAAAAAATGAACGTTGTACCTGTTGCTTTAGAAGAAATAGTTAACCCTCTCACGGCTGATGAGACCACGTGACACTCGTTGTAACTCGAAAATGTATGGCTTCAACCACTAATTTCTTCAATTTTTTTTAAAAACTCTCCTTTTTGGTATATATATGTTGTTAGGCAACTATTCAACAATATAGCATATGTCATTCTACATATATATTATATTATTATCCATTATTACTATATACTACATACTATTCGCCATATCTCCCAAAGTTATTTACATATTTTGACGAAATAAAGCTCAAATTGAAGAGGAAACCCCTCCATTTTGTCCTGTTGCGATACAGGTCCTTTGCCCTTGGAGAAACGTTAAAATTCCTTTTAAAACGTTTGTTTCTCTTTTTTTAGTTTTTTCAAAATAAAACAGATTCGATTCCATTATATGTGGCTTTGACACACCATACTGTGGTTAACGAATGATAAAAGAGGAATATGTTACTGTGCCATTCAGTAGTACATACAGGGCATTCGTTAATATATGCACTTTCTTCACATTTTGAAAACCAAGTTAAACTTTCTGTACTATAAAGCTGAATTTTGCATCACCCTGTATATTTTTTACAAATCTCAACCAAATATGCTAACTAAATGTTCTACACATCATCATGGGAAACTAATGCACAAATTACTACAAACTGCACTAAAAAATGAACGTAGTACCTGTTGCTTTAGAAGAAATAGTTAACCTTCTCACGGCTAATGAGACCACGTTACACTCGATGTAACTGGAAAATGTATGGCTTCAACCACTAATTTCTTCAATTTTTTTAAAAACTCTCCTATTTGGTATATATATGTTGTTAAGCAACTATTCAACAATATAGCATATGTCATTCTACATATATATTATATTGTTAATCATTGTTACTATATACTACATACTATTCGCCATATCTCCCAAAGTTATTTACATATTTTGACGAAATAAAGCTTAAATTGAAGAGGAAACCCCTCCATTTTGTCCTGTTGCAATAAGGGTCCTTTGCCCTTGAAGAAACGTTAAAATTCCTTTTATAACGTTTGTTTCTCTTTTTTAGTTTTTTCAAAATAAAACAGATTCGATTCCATTATATGTGGCTTTGACACACCATACTGTGGTTAACGAATGATAAAAGAGGAATATGTTGCTGTGCCATTCAGTAGTACATACAGGGCATTCGTTAATATATGCACTTTCTTCACATTTTGAAAACCAATTTATACTTTCTGTACTACAAAGCTGAATTTGGCATCACCATGTATATTTTTTCCAAATCTCAACCAAATATGCTAACTAAATGTTCTACACATCATCATGGGAAACTAATGCACAAATTACTACAAACTGCACTAAAAAATGAACGTAGTACCTGTTGCTTTAGAAGAAATAGTTAACCCTCTCACGGCTGATGAGACCACGTGACACTCGTTGTAACTGGAAAATGTATGGCTTCAACCACTAATTTCTTCAATTTTTTTTAAAAACTCTCCTATTTGGTATATATATATGTTGTAAGGCAACTATTCAACAATATAGCATATGTCATTCTACATATATATTATATTGTTAATCATTGTTACTATATACTATATACTATTCGCCATATCTCCCAAACTTATTTACATATTTTGACAAAATAAAGCTAAAATTGAAGAGGAAACCCCTCCATTTTGTCCTGTTGCGATAAAAGTCCTTTGCCCTTGAAGAAACATTAAAATTCCTCTTATAACGTTTGTTTCTCTTTTTTAGTTTTTTCAAAATAAAACAGATTCGATTCCATTATATGTGGCTTTGACATACCATACTATGGTTAACGAATGATAAAAGAGGAATATGTTACTGTGCCATTCAGAAGTACATACAGGGCATTCGTTAATATATGCACTTTCTTCACATTTTGAAAACCAAGTTAAACTTTCTGTACTATAAAGCTGAATTTTGCATCACCCTGTATATTTTTTACAAATCTCAACCAAATATGCTAACTAAATGTTCTACACATCATCATGGGAAACTAATGCACAAATTACTACAAAGTGCACTAAAAATGAACGTAGTACCTGTTGCTTTAGAAGAAATAGTTAACCTTCTCACGGCTAATGAGACCACGTGACACTCGATGTAACTGGAAAATGTATGGCTTCAACCACTAATTTCTTTAATTTTTTTAAAAACTCTCCTATTTGGTATATATATGTTGTTAGGCAACTATTCAACAATATAGCATATGTCATTCTACATATATATTATATTGTTAATCATTGTTACTATATACTATATACTATTCGCCATATCTCCCAAACTTATTTACATATTTTGACAAAATAAAGCTAAAATTGAAGAGGAAACCCCTCCATTTTGTCCTGTTGCGATAAAAGTCCTTTGCCCTTGAAGAAACATTAAAAGTCCTCTTATAACGTTTGTTTCTCTTTTTGAGTTTTTCCAAAATAAAACAGATTCGATTCCATTATATGTGGCTTTGACAAACCATACTATGGTTAACGAATGATAAAAGAGGAATATGTTACTGTGCCATTCAGAAGTACATACAGGGCATTCGTTAATATATGCACTTTCTTCACATTTTGAAAACCAAGTTAAACTTTCTGTACTATAAAGCTGAATTTTGCATCACCCTGTATATTTTTTACAAACCTCAACCAAATATGCTAACTAAATGTTCTACACATCATCATGGGAAACTAATGCACAAATTACTACAAACTGCACTAAAAAATGAACGTAGTACCTGTTGCTTTAGAAGAAATAATTAACCCTCTCACGGCTGATGAGACCACGTGACACTCGTTGTAACTGGAAAATGTATGGCTTCAACCACTAATTTCTTCAATTTTTTTAAAAAAACTCTCCTATTTTGTATATATATGTTGTTAGGCAACTATTCAACAATATAGCATATGTCATTCTACATATATATTATATTGTTAATCATTGTTACTATATACTACATACTATTCGCCATATCTCCCAAAGTTATTTACATATTTTGACGAAATAAAGCTAAAATTGAAGAGGAAACCCATCCATTTTGTACGGTTGCGCTAAGGTCCTTTGCCCTTGAAGAAACGTTATAATTCCTCCTATAAGGTTTGTTTCTCTTTTTTAGTTTTTTCAAAATAAAACAGATTCGATTCCATTATATGTGGCTTTGACACACCATACTGTGGTTAACGAATGATAAAAGAGGAATATGTTACTGTGCCATTCAGAAGTACATACAGGGCATTCGTTAATATATGCACTTTCTTCACATTTTGAAAACCAATTTATACTTTGTGTACTACAAAGCTGAATTTTGCATCACCCTGTATATTTTTTCCAAATCTCAACTAAATATGCTAACTAAATGTTCTACACATCATCAGCGGAAAATAAATGCACAAATTACTACAAACTGCACTAGAAAATGAACGTTGTACCTGTTGCTTTAGAAGAAATAGTTAACCCTCTCACGGCTGATGAGACCACGTGACACTCGTTGTAACTCGAAAATGTATGGCTTCAACCACTAATTTCTTCAATTTTTTTTAAAAACTCTCCTATTTGGTATATATATGTTGTTAGGCAACTATTCAACAATATAGCATATGTCATTGTACATATATATTATATTATTATCCATTATTACTATATACTACATACTATTCGCCATATCTCCCAAAGTTATTTACATATTTTGACGAAATAAAGCTAAAATTGAAGAGGAAAGCCCTCCATTTTGTCCTGTTGCAATAAGGGTCCTTTGCCCTTGAAGAAACGTTAAAATTCCCCTTATAACGTTTGTTTCTCTTTTTTAGTTTTTTCAAAATAAAACAGATTCGATTCCATTATATGTGGCTTTGACACACCATACTGTGGTTAACGAATGATAAAGAGGAATATGTTATTGTACCATTCAAAAGTACATACAGAACATTCGTTATTATATGCACTTTCTTCACATTTTGAAAACCAATTTATACTTTCTGTACTACAAAGCTCAATTTTGCATCACCCTGTATATTTTTTCCAAATCTCAACTAAATATGCTAACTAAATGTTCTACACATCATCAGCGGAAAATAAATGCACAAATTACTACAAACTGCACTAAAAAATGAACGTAGTACCTGTTGCTTTAGAAGAAATAGTTAACCCTCTCACGGCTGATGAGACCACGTGACACTCGTTGTAACTGGAAAATGTATGGCTTCAACCACTAATTTCTTCAATTTTTTTTAAAAACTCTCCTATTTGGTATATATATATGTTGTAAGGCAACTATTCAACAATATAGCATATGTCATTCTACATATATATTATATTGTTAATCATTATTACTATATACTATATACTATTCGCCATATCTCCCAAAGTTATTTACATATTTTGACGAAATAAAGCTCAAATTGAAGAGCAAACCTATCCATTTTGTACGGTTGTGATACAGGTCCTTTGCCCTTGAAGAAACGTTAAAATTCCTGTTAAAACGTTTGTTTCTCTTTTTTAGTTTTTTACAAAATAAAACAGATTCGATTCCATTATATGTGGCTTTGACACACCATACTGTGGTTAACGAATGATAAAGAGGAATATGTTATTGTACCATTCAGAAGTACATACAGGACATTCGTTAATATATGCACTTTCTTCACATTTTGAAAACCAATTTATACTTTCTGTACTACAAAGCTGAATTTTGCATCACCCTGTATATTTTTTCCAAATCTCAACTAAATATGCTAACTAAATATTCTACACATCATCATTGGAAAATAAATGCACAAATTACTACAAACTGCACTAAAAAATGAACGTAGTACCTGTTGCTTTAGAAGAAATAGTTAACCCTCTCACGGCTGATGAGACCACGTGACACTCGTTGTAACTCGAAAATGTATGGCTTCAACCACTAATTTCTTCAATTTTTTTTTAAAAACTCTCCTATTTGGTATATATATGTTGTTAGGCAACTATTCAACAATATAGCATATGTCATTCTACATATATATTATATTGTTAATCATTGTTACTATATACTATATACTATTCGCCATATCTCCCAAACTTATTTACATATTTTGACAAAATAAAGCTAAAATTGAAGAGGAAACCCCTCCATTTTGTCCTGTTGCGATAAAAGTCCTTTGCCCTTGAAGAAACATTAAAATTCCTGTTAAAACGTTTGTTTCTCTTTTTTAGTTTTTTCAAAATAAAACAGATTCGATTCCATTATATGTGGCTTTGACAAACCATACTATGGTTAACGAATGATAAAAGAGGAATATGTTACTGTGCCATTCAGAAGTACATACAGGGCATTCGTTAATATATGCACTTTCTTCACATTTTGAAAACCAATTTATACTTTCTGTACTACAAAGCTGAATTTTGCATCACCCTGTATATTTTTTCCAAATCTCAACTAAATATGCTAACTAAATGTTCTACACATCATCATTGGAAAATAAATGCACAAATTACTACAAACTGCACTAAAAAATGAACGTAGTACCTGTTGCTTTAGAAGAAATAGTTAACCCTCTCACGGCTGATGAGACCACGTGACACTCGTTGTAACTCGAAAATGTATGGCTTCAACCACTAATTTCTTCAATTTTTTTTAAAAACTCTCCTATTTGGTATATATATGTTGTTAGGCAACTATTCAACAATATAGCATATGTCATTCTACATATATATTATATTGTTAATCATTGTTACTATATACTACATACTATTCGCCATATCTCCCAAAGTTATTTACATATTTTGACGAAATAAAGCTAAAATTGAAGAGGAAACTCCTTCATTTTGTCATGTTGCAATAAGGGTCCTTTGCTCTTGAAGAAACGTTAAAATTCCTTTTATAACGTTTGTTTCTCTTTTTTAGTTTTTTCAAAATAAAACAGATTCGATTCCATTATATGTGGCTTTGACACACCATACTGTGGTTAACGAATGATAAAAGAGGAATATGTTACTGTGCCATTCAGTAGTACATACAGGGCATTCGTTAATATATGCACTTTCTTCACATTTTGAAAACCAATTTATACTTTCTGTACTACAAAGCTGAATTTGGCATCACCATGTATATTTTTTCCAAATCTCAACCAAATATGCTAACTAAATGTTCTACACATCATCATGGGAAACTAATGCACAAATTACTACAAACTGCACTAAAAAATGAACGTAGTACCTGTTGCTTTAGAAGAAATAGTTAACTCTCTCACGGCTGATGAGACCACGTGACACTCGTTGTAACTGGAAAATGTATGGCTTCAACCACTAATTTCTTCAATTTTTTTTAAAAACTCTCCTATTTGGTATATATATATGTTGTAAGGCAACTATTCAACAATATAGCATATGTCATTCTACATATATATTATATTGTTAATCATTGTTACTATATACTATATACTATTCGCCATATCTCCCAAACTTATTTACATATTTTGACAAAATAAAGCTAAAATTGAAGAGGAAACCCCTCCATTTTGTCCTGTTGCGATAAAAGTCCTTTGCCCTTGAAGAAACATTAAAATTCCTCTTATAACGTTTGTTTCTCTTTTTGAGTTTTTCCAAAATAAAACAGATTCGATTCCATTATATGTGGCTTTGACAAACCATACTATGGTTAACGAATGATAAAAGAGGAATATGTTACTGTGCCATTCAGAAGTACATACAGGGCATTCGTTAATATATGCACTTTCTTCACATTTTGAAAACCAAGTTAAACTTTCTGTACTATAAAGCTGAATTTTGCATCACCCTGTATATTTTTTACAAAACTCAACCAAATATGCTAATTAAATGTTCTACACATCATCATGGGAAACTAATGCACAAATTACTACAAACTGCACTAAAAAATGAACGTAGTACCTGTTGCTTTAGAAGAAATAATTAACCCTCTCACGGCTGATGAGACCACGTGACACTCGTTGTAACTGGAAAATGTATGGCTTCAACCACTAATTTCTTCAATTTTTTTAAAAAAACTCTCCTATTTGGTATATATATGTTGTTAGGCAACTATTCAACAATATAACATATGTCATTCTACATATATATTATATTGTTAATCATTGTTACTATATACTACATACTATTCGCCATATCTCCCAAAGTTATTTACATATTTTGACGAAATAAAGCTAAAATTGAAGAGGAATCCCCTCCATTTTGTACGGTTGCGATAAGGTCCTTTGCCCTTGAAGAAACGTTATAATTCCTCCTATAAGGTTTGTTTCTCTTTTTTAGTTTTTTCAAAATAAAACAGATTCGATTCCATTATATGTGGCTTTGACACACCATACTGTGGTTAACGAATGATAAAAGAGGAATATGTTACTGTACCATTCAGAAGTACATACAGGGCATTCGTTAATATATGCACTTTCTTCACATTTTGAAAACCAATTTATACTTTCTGTACTACAAAGCTGAATTTTGCATCACCCTGTATATTTTTTCCAAATCTCAACTAAATATGCTAACTAAATGTTCTACACATCATCAGCAAAAAATAAATGCACAAATTACTACAAACTGCACTAAAAAATGAACGTTGTACCTGTTGCTTTAGAAGAAATAGTTAACCCTCTCACGGCTGATGAGACCACGTGACACACGTTGTAACTCGAAAATGTATGGCTTCAACCACTAATTTCTTCAATTTTTTTTAAAAACTCTCCTATTTGGTATATATATGTTGTTAGGCAACTATTCAACAATATAGCATATGTCTTTCTACATATATATTATATTATTATCCATTATTACTATATACTACATACTATTCGCCATATCTCACAAAGTTATTTACATATTTTGACGAAATAAAGCTCAAATTGAAGAGCAAACCTATCCATTTTGTACGGTTGTGATACAGGTCCTTTGCCCTTGAAGAAACGTTAAAATTCCTGTTAAAACGTTTGTTTCTCTTTTTTAGTTTTTTACAAAATAAAACAGATTCGATTCCATTATATGTGGCTTTGACACACCATACTGTGGTTAACGAATGATAAAGAGGAATATGTTATTGTACCATTCAGAAGTACATACAGGACATTCGTTAATATATGCACTTTCTTCACATTTTGAAAACCAATTTATACTTTCTGTACTACAAAGCTGAATTTTGCATCACCCTGTATATTTTTTCCAAATCTCAACTAAATATGCAAACTAAATGTTCTACACATCATCATTGGAAAATAAATGCACAAATTACTACAAACTGCACTAAAAAATGAACGTAGTACCTGTTGCTTTAGAAGAAATAGTTAACCCTCTCACGGCTGATGAGACCACGTGACACTCGTTGTAACTCGAAAATGTATGGCTTCAACCACTAATTTCTTCATTTTTTTTTAAAAACTCTCCTATTTGGTATATATATGTTGTTAGGCAACTATTCAACAATATAGCATATGTCTTTCTACATATATATTATATTATTATCCATTATTACTATATACTACATACTATTCGCCATATCTCCCAAAGTTATTTACATATTTTGACGAAATAAAGCTCAAATTGAAGAGCAAACCTATCCATTTTGTACGGTTGTGATACAGGTCCTTTGCCATTGAAGAAACGTTAAAATTCCTGTTAAAACGTTTGTTTCTCTTTTTTAGTTTTTTACAAAATAAAACAGATTCGATTCCATTATATGTGGCTTTGACACACCATACTGTGGTTAACGAATGATAAAGAGGAATATGTTATTGTACCATTCAGAAGTACATACAGGACATTCGTTAATATATGCACTTTCTTCACATTTTGAAAACCAATTTATACTTTCTGAACTACAAAGCTGAATTTGGCATCACCCTGTATATTTTTTCCAAATCTCAACTAAATATGCTAACTAAATGTTCTACACATCATCATTGGAAAATAAATGCACAAATTACTACAAACTGCACTAAAAAATGAACTTTGTACCTGTTGCTTTAGAAGAAATAGTTAACCCTCTCACGGCTGATGAGACCACGTGACACTCGTTGTAACTGGAAAATGTATGGCTTCAACCACTAATTTCTTCAATTTTTTTTAAAAAACTCTCCTATTTGGTATATATATGTTGTTAGGCAACTATTCAACAATATAGCATATGTCATTCTACATATATATTATATTATTATCCATTATTACTACATACTACATACTATTCGCCATATCTCCCAAAGTTATTTACATATTTTGACGAAATAAAGCTCAAATTGAAGAGCAAACTTATCCATTTTGTACGGTTGCGATACAGGTCCTTTGCCCTTGGAGAGACGTTAAAATTCCTGTTAAAACGTTTGTTTCTCTTTTTTAGTTTTTTACAAAATAAAACAGATTCGATTCCATTATATGTGGCTTTGACACACCATACTGTGGTTAACGAATGATAAAAGAGGAATATGTTATTGTACCATTCAGGAGTACATACAGGATATTCGTTAATATATGCACTTTCTTCACATTTTGAAAACCAATTTATACTTTCTGTACTACAAAGCTGAATTTGGCATCACCCTGTATATTTTTTTTAAATCTCAACCAAATATTCTAACTAAATGTTCTACACATCATCATGGGAATCTAATGCACAAATTACTACAAACTGCACTAAAAAATGAACGTAGTACCTGTTGCTTTAGAAGAAATAGTTAACCATCTCACGGCTGATGAGACCACGTGACACTCGTTGTAACTGGAAAATGTATGGCTTCAACCACTAATTTCTTCAATTTTTTTAAAAACTCTTCTATTTGGTATATATATATGTTGTAAGGCAACTATTCAACAATATAGCATATGTCATTCTACATATATATTATATTGTTAATCATTGTTACTATATACTATATACTATTCGCCATATCTCCCAAACTTATTTACATATTTTGACAAAATAAAGCTAAAATTGAAGAGGAAACCCCTCCATTTTGTCCTGTTGCGATAAAAGTCCTTTGCCCTTGAAGAAACATTAAAATTCCTCTTATAACGTTTGTTTCCCTTTTTGAGTTTTTTCAAAATAAAACAGATTCGATTCCATTATATGTGGCTTTGACAAACGATACTATGGTTAACGAATGATAAAAGAGGAATATGTTACTGTGCCATTCAGAAGTACATACAGGGCATTCGTTAATATATGCACTTTCTTCACATTTTGAAAACCAAGTTAAACTTTCTGTACTATAAAGCTGAATTTTGCATCACCCTGTATATTTTTTACAAATCTCAACCAAATATGCTAACTAAATGTTCTACACATCATCATGGGAAACTAATGCACAAATTACTACAAACTGCACTAAAAAATGAACGTAGTACCTGTTGCTTTAGAAGAAATAGTTAACCTTCTCACGGCTAATGAGACCACGTGACACTCGATGTAACTGGAAAATGTATGGCTTCAACCACTAATTTCTTCAATTTTTTTAAAAACTCTCCTATTTGGTATATATATGTTGTTAGGCAACTATTCAACAATATAGCATATGTCATTCTACATATATATTATATTGTTAATCATTGTTACTATATACTACATACTATTCGCCATATCTCCCAAAGTTATTTACATATTTTGACGAAATAAAGCTAAAATTGAAGAGGAAACCCCTCCATTTTGTCCTGTTGCAATAAGGGTCCTTTGCCCTTGAAGAAACGTTAAAATTCCTTTTATAACGTTTGTTTCTCTTTTTTAGTTTTTTCAAAATAAAACAGATTCGATTCCATTATATGTGGCTTTGACACACCATACTGTGGTTAACGAATGATAAAAGAGGAATATGTTACTGTGCCATTCAGTAGTACATACAGGGCATTCGTTAATATATGCACTTTCTTCACATTTTGAAAACCAATTTATACTTTCTGTACTACAAAGCTGAATTTGGCATCACCCTGTATATTTTTTCCAAATCTCAACCAAATATTCTAACTAAATGTTCTACACATCATCATGGGAAACTAATGCACAAATTACTACAAACTGCACTAAAAAATGAACGTAGTACCTGTTGCTTTAGAAGAAATAGTTAACCCTCTCACGGCTGATGAGACCACGTGACACTCGTTGTAACTGGAAAATGTATGGCTTCAACCACTAATTTCTTCAATTTTTTTTAAAAACTCTCCTATTTGGTATATATATATGTTGTAAGGCAACTATTCAACAATATAGCATATGTCATTCTACATATATATTATATTGTTAATCATTGTTACTATATACTATATACTATTCGCCATATCTCCCAAACTTATTTACATATTTTGACAAAATAAAGCTAAAATTGAAGAGGAAACCCCTCCATTTTGTCCTGTTGCGATAAAAGTCCTTTGCCCTTGAAGAAACATTAAAATTCCTCTTATAACGTTTGTTTCTCTTTTTTAGTTTTTTCAAAATAAAAAAGATTCGATTCCATTATATGTGGCTTTGACAAACCATACTATGGTTAACGAATGATAAAAGAGGAATATGTTACTGTGCCATTCAGAAGTACATACAGGGCATTCGTTAATATATGCACTTTCTTCACATTTTGAAAACCAAGTTAAACTTTCTGTACTATAAAGCTGAATTTTGCATCACCCTGTATATTTTTTACAAATCTCAACCAAATATGCTAACTAAATGTTCTACACATCATCATGGGAAACTAATGCACAAATTACTACAAACTGCACTAAAAAATGAACGTAGTACCTGTTGCTTTAGAAGAAATAGTTAACCTTCTCACGGCTAATGAGACCACGTGACACTCGATGTAACTGGAAAATGTATGGCTTCAACCACTAATTTCTTCAATTTTTTTAAAAACTCTCCTATTTGGTATATATATGTTGTTAGGCAACTATTCAACAATATAGCATATGTCATTCTACATATATATTATATTGTTAATCATTGTTACTATATACTACATACTATTCGCCATATCTCCCAAAGTTATTTACATATTTTGACGAAATAAAGCTCAAATTGAAGAGCAAACCTATCCATTTTGTACGGTTGCGATACAGGTCCTTTGCCCTTGGAGAGACGTTAAAATTCCTGTTAAAACGTTTGTTTCTCTTTTTTAGTTTTTTACAAAATAAAACAGATTCGATTCCATTATATGTGGCTTTGACACACCATACTGTGGTTAACGAATGATAAAAGAGGAATATGTTACTGTGCCATTCAGAAGTACATACAGGGCATTCGTTAATATATGCACTTTCTTCACATTTTGAAAACCAATTTATACTTTCTGTACTACAAAGCTGAATTTGGCATCACCCTGTATATTTTTTCCAAATCTCAACCAAATATTCTAACTAAATGTTCTACACATCATCATGGGAAACTAATGCACAAATTACTACAAACTGCACTAAAAAATGAACGTAGTACCTGTTGCTTTAGAAGAAATAGTTAACCCTCTCACGGCTGATGAGACCACGTGACACTCGTTGTAACTGGAAAATGTATGGCTTCAACCACTAATTTCTTCAATTTTTTTAAAAACTCTCCTATTTGGTATATATATGTTGTTAGGCAACTATTCAACAATATAGCATATGTCATTCTACATATATATTATATTGTTAATCATTGTTACTATATACTATATACTATTCGCCATATCTCCCAAACTTATTTACATATTTTGAAAAAATAAAGCAAAAATTGAAGAGGAAACCCCTCCATTTTGTCCTGTTGCGATAAAAGTCCTTTGCCCTTGAAGAAACATTAAAATTCCTCTTATAACGTTTGTTTCTCTTTTTGAGTTTTTCCAAAATAAAACAGATTCGATTCCATTATATGTGGCTTTGACAAACCATACTATGGTTAACGAATGATAAAAGAGGAATATGTTACTGTGCCATTCAGAAGTACATACAGGGCATTCGTTAATATATGCACTTTCTTCACATTTTGAAAACCAAGTTAAACTTTCTGTACTATAAAGCTGAATTTTGCATCACCCTGTATATTTTTTACAAAACTCAACCAAATATGCTAACTAAATGTTCTACACATCATCATGGGAAACTAATGCACAAATTACTACAAACTGCACTAAAAAATGAACGTAGTACCTGTTGCTTTAGAAGAAATAGTTAACCCTCTCACGGCTGATGAGACCACGTGACACTCGTTGTAACTGGAAAATGTATGGCTTCAACCACTAATTTCTTCAATTTTTTTTAAAAACTCTCCTATTTGGTATATATATATGTTGTAAGGCAACTGTTCAACAATATAGCATATGTCATTCTACATATATATTATATTGTTAATCATTGTTACTATATACTATATACTATTCGCCATATCTCCCAAACTTATTTACATATTTTGACAAAATAAAGCTCAAATTGAAGAGGAAACCCCTCCATTTTGTCCTGTTGCGATAAAAGTCCTTTGCCCTTGAAGAAACATTAAAATTCCTCTTATAACCTTTGTTTCTCTTTTTTAGTTTTTTCAAAATAAAACAGATTCGATTCCATTATATGTGGCTTTGACAAACCATACTATGGTTAACGAATGATAAAAGAGGAATATGTTACTGTGCCATTCAGAAGTACATACAGGGCATTCGTTAATATATGCACTTTCTTCACATTTTGAAAACCAAGTTAAACTTTCTGTACTATAAAGCTGAATTTTGCATCACCCTGTATATTTTTTACAAATCTCAACCAAATATGCTAACTAAATGTTCTACACATCATCATGGGAAACTAATGCACAAATTACTACAAACTGCACTAAAAAATGAACGTAGTACCTGTTGCTTTAGAAGAAATAGTTAACCTTCTCACGGCTAATGAGACCACGTGACACTCGATGTAACTGGAAAATGTATGGCTTCAACCACTAATTTCTTCAATTTTTTTAAAAACTCTCCTATTTGGTATATATATGTTGTTAGGCAACTATTCAACAATATAGCATATGTCATTCTACATATATATTATATTGTTAATCATTGTTACTATATACTACATACTATTCGCCATATCTCCCAAAGTTATTTACATATTTTGAAAAAATAAAGCTAAAATTGAAGAGGAAACTCCTCCATTTTGTCCTGTTGCGATAAAAGTCCTTTGCCCTTGAAGAAACATTAAAATTCCTCTTATAACGTTTGTTTCTCTTTTTTAGTTTTTCGAAAATAAAACAGATTCGATTCCATTATATGTGGCTTTGGCACACCATACTGTGGTTAACGAATGATAAAAGAGGAATATGTTACTGTACCATTCAGAAGTACATACAGGGCATTCGTTAATATATGCACTTTCTTCACATTTTGAAAACCAATTTATACTTTCTGTACTACAAAGCTGAATTTTGCATCACCCTGTATATTTTTTCCAAATCTCAACTAAATATGCTAACTAAATGTTCTACACATCGTCACGGGAAAATAAATGCACAAATTACTACAAACTGCACTAAAAAATGAACGTTGTACCTGTTGCTTTAGAAGAAATAGTTAACCCTCTCACGGCTGATGAGACCACGTGACACTCGTTGTAACTCGAAAATGTATGGCTTCAACCACTAATTTCTTCAATTTTTTTTAAAAACTCTCCTATTTGGTATATATATGTTGTTAGGCAACTATTCAACAATATAGCATATGTCATTCTACATATATATTATATTATTATCCATTATTACTATATACTACATACTATTCGCCATATCTCCCAAAGTTATTTACATATTTTGACGAAATAAAGCTCAAATTGAAGAGCAAACCTATCCATTTTGTACGGTTGTGATACAGGTCCTTTGCTATTGAAGAAACGTTAAAATTCCTGTTAAAACGTTTGTTTCTCTTTTTTAGTTTTTTACAAAATAAAACAGATTCGATTCCATTATATGTGGCTTTGACACACCATACTGTGGTTAACGAATGATAAAGAGGAATATGTTATTGTACCATTCAGAAGTACATACAGGACATTCGTTAATATATGCACTTTCTTCACATTTTGAAAACCAATTTATACTTTCTGAACTACAAAGCTGAATTTGGCATCACCCTGTATATTTTTTCCAAATCTCAACTAAATATGCTAACTAAATGTTCTACACATCATCATTGGAAAATAAATGCACAAATTACTACAAACTGCACTAAAAAATGAACTTTGTACCTGTTGCTTTGAAAGAAATAGTTAACCCTCTCACGGCTGATGAGACCACGTGACACTCGTTGTAACTGGAAAATGTATGGCTTCAACCACTAATTTCTTCAATTTTTTTTTAAAAACTCTCCTATTTGGTATATATATGTTGTTAGGCAACTATTCAACAATATAGCATATGTCATTCTACATATATATTATATTGTTAATCATTGTTACTATATACTACATACTATTCGCCATATCTCCCAAAGTTATTTACATATTTTGACGAAATAAAGCTAAAATTGAAGAGGAAACCCCTCCATTTTGTCCTGTTGCAATAAGGGTCCTTTGCCCTTGAAGAAACGTTAAAATTCCTTTTATAACGTTTGTTTCTCTTTTTTAGTTTTTTCAAAATAAAACAGATTCGATTCCATTATATGTGGCTTTGACACACCATACTGTGGTTAACGAATGATAAAAGAGGAATATGTTACTGTGCCATTCAGTAGTACATACAGGGCATTCGTTAATATATGCACTTTCTTCACATTTTGAAAACCAATTTATACTTTCTGTACTACAAAGCTGAATTTGGCATCACCCTGTATATTTTTTCCAAATCTCAACCAAATATTCTAACAAAATGTTCTACACATCATCATGGGAAACTAATGCACAAATTACTACAAACTGCACTAAAAAATGAACGTAGTACCTGTTGCTTTAGAAGAAATAGTTAACCCTCTCACGGCTGATGAGACCACGTGACACTCGTTGTAACTGGAAAATGTATGGCTTCAACCACTAATTTCTTCAATTTTTTTAAAAACTCTCCTATTTGGTATATATATGTTGTTAGGCAACTATTCAACAATATAGCATATGTCATTCTACATATATATTATATTGTTAATCATTGTTACTATATACTATATACTATTCGCCATATCTCCCAAACTTATTTACATATTTTGAAAAAATAAAGCAAAAATTGAAGAGGAAACCCCTCCATTTTGTCCTGTTGCGATAAAAGTCCTTTGCCCTTGAAGAAACATTAAAATTCCTCTTATAACGTTTGTTTCTCTTTTTGAGTTTTTCCAAAATAAAACAGATTCGATTCCATTATATGTGGCTTTGACAAACCATACTATGGTTAACGAATGATAAAAGAGGAATATGTTACTGTGCCATTCAGAAGTACATACAGGGCATTCGTTAATATATGCACTTTCTTCACATTTTGAAAACCAAGTTAAACTTTCTGTACTATAAAGCTGAATTTTGCATCACCCTGTATATTTTTTACAAAACTCAACCAAATATGCTAACTAAATGTTCTACACATCATCATGGGAAACTAATGCACAAATTACTACAAACTGCACTAAAAAATGAACGTAGTACCTGTTGCTTTAGAAGAAATAGTTAACCCTCTCACGGCTGATGAGACCACGTGACACTCGTTGTAACTGGAAAATGTATGGCTTCAACCACTAATTTCTTCAATTTTTTTTAAAAACTCTCCTATTTGGTATATATATATGTTGTAAGGCAACTGTTCAACAATATAGCATATGTCATTCTACATATATATTATATTGTTAATCATTGTTACTATATACTATATACTATTCGCCATATCTCCCAAACTTATTTACATATTTTGACAAAATAAAGCTCAAATTGAAGAGGAAACCCCTCCATTTTGTCCTGTTGCGATAAAAGTCCTTTGCCCTTGAAGAAACATTAAAATTCCTCTTATAACGTTTGTTTCTCTTTTTTAGTTTTTTCAAAATAAAACAGATTCGATTCCATTATATGTGGCTTTGACAAACCATACTATGGTTAACGAATGATAAAAGAGGAATATGTTACTGTGCCATTCAGAAGTACATACAGGGCATTCGTTAATATATGCACTTTCTTCACATTTTGAAAACCAAGTTAAACTTTCTGTACTATAAAGCTGAATTTTGCATCACCCTGTATATTTTTTACAAATCTCAACCAAATATGCTAACTAAATGTTCTACACATCATCATGGGAAACTAATGCACAAATTACTACAAACTGCACTAAAAAATGAACGTAGTACCTGTTGCTTTAGAAGAAATAGTTAACCTTCTCACGGCTAATGAGACCACGTGACACTCGATGTAACTGGAAAATGTATGGCTTCAACCACTAATTTCTTCAATTTTTTTAAAAACTCTCCTATTTGGTATATATATGTTGTTAGGCAACTATTCAACAATATAGCATATGTCATTCTACATATATATTATATTGTTAATCATTGTTACTATATACTACATACTATTCGCCATATCTCCCAAAGTTATTTACATATTTTGACGAAATAAAGCTAAAATTGAAGAGGAAACCCCTCCATTTTGTACTGTTGCAATAAGGGTCCTTTGCCCTTGAAGAAACGTTAAAATTCCTTTTATAACGTTTGTTTCTCTTTTTTAGTTTTTTCAAAATAAAACAGATTCGATTCGATTATATGTGGCTTTGACACACCATACTGTGGTTAACGAATGATAAAAGAGGAATATGTTACTGTGCCATTCAGTAGTACATACAGGGCATTCGTTAATATATGCACTTTCTTCACATTTTGAAAACCAATTTATACTTTCTGTACTACAAAGCTGAATTTTGCATCACCCTGTATATTTTTTCCAAATCTCAACCAAATATACTAACTAAATGTTCTACACATCATCATGGGAAACTAATGCACAAATTACTACAAACTGCACTAAAAAATGAACGTAGTACCTGTTGCTTTAGAAGAAATAGTTAACCCTCTCACGGCTGATGAGACCACGTGACACTCGTTGTAACTGGAAAATGTATGGCTTCAACCACTAATTTCTTCAATTTTTTTTAAAAACTCTCCTATTTGGTATATATATATGTTGTAAGGCAACTATTCAACAATATAGCATATGTCATTCTACATATATATTATATTGTTAATCATTGTTACTATATACTATATACTATTCGCCATATCTCCCAAACTTATTTACATATTTTGAAAAAATAAAGCTAAAATTGAAGAGGAAACTCCTCCATTTTGTCCTGTTGCGATAAAAGTCCTTTGCCCTTGAAGAAACATTAAAATTCCTCTTATAACGTTTGTTTCTCTTTTTTAGTTTTTCGAAAATAAAACAGATTCGATTCCATTATATGTGGCTTTGGCACACCATACTGTGGTTAACGAATGATAAAAGAGGAATATGTTACTGTACCATTCAGAAGTACATACAGGGCATTCGTTAATATATGCACTTTCTTCACATTTTGAAAACCAATTTATACTTTCTGTACTACAAAGCTGAATTTTGCATCACCCTGTATATTTTTTCCAAATCTCAACTAAATATGCTAACTAAATGTTCTACACATCATCACGGGAAAATAAATGCACAAATTACTACAAACTGCACTAAAAAATGAACGTTGTACCTGTTGCTTTAGAAGAAATAGTTAACCCTCTCACGGCTGATGAGACCACGTGACACTCGTTGTAACTCGAAAATGTATGGCTTCAACCACTAATTTCTTCAATTTTTTTTAAAAACTCTCCTATTTGGTATATATATGTTGTTAGGCAACTATTCAACAATATAGCATATGTCATTCTACATATATATTATATTATTATCCATTATTACTATATACTACATACTATTCGCCATATCTCCCAAAGTTATTTACATATTTTGACGAAATAAAGCTCAAATTGAAGAGCAAACCTATCCATTTTGTACGGTTGTGATACAGGTCCTTTGCTATTGAAGAAACGTTAAAATTCCTGTTAAAACGTTTGTTTCTCTTTTTTAGTTTTTTACAAAATAAAACAGATTCGATTCCATTATATGTGGCTTTGACACACCATACTGTGGTTAACGAATGATAAAGAGGAATATGTTATTGTACCATTCAGAAGTACATACAGGACATTCGTTAATATATGCACTTTCTTCACATTTTGAAAACCAATTTATACTTTCTGAACTACAAAGCTGAATTTGGCATCACCCTGTATATTTTTTCCAAATCTCAACTAAATATGCTAACTAAATGTTCTACACATCATCATTGGAAAATAAATGCACAAATTACTACAAACTGCACTAAAAAATGAACTTTGTACCTGTTGCTTTAAAAGAAATAGTTAACCCTCTCACGGCTGATGAGACCACGTGACACTCGTTGTAACTGGAAAATGTATGGCTTCAACCACTAATTTCTTCAATTTTTTTTTAAAAACTCTCCTATTTGGTATATATATGTTGTTAGGCAACTATTCAACAATATAGCATATGTCATTCTACATATATATTATATTGTTAATCATTGTTACTATATACTACATACTATTCGCCATATCTCCCAAAGTTATTTACATATTTTGACAAAATAAAGCTAAAATTGAAGAGGAAACCCCTCCATTTTGTCCTGTTGCAATAAGGGTCCTTTGCGCTTGAAGAAACGTTAAAATTCCTTTTATAACGTTTGTTTCTCTTTTTTAGTTTTTTCAAAATAAAACAGATTCGATTCCATTATATGTGGCTTTGACACACCATACTGTGGTTAACGAATGATAAAAGAGGAATATGTTACTGTGCCATTCAGTAGTACATACAGGGCATTCGTTAATATATGCACTTTCTTCACATTTTGAAAACCAATTTATACTTTCTGTACTACAAAGCTGAATTTGGCATCACCCTGTATATTTTTTCCAAATCTCAACCAAATATTCTAACTAAATGTTCTACACATTATCATGGGAAACTAATGCACAAATTACTACAAACTGCACTAAAAAATGAACGTAGTACCTGTTGCTTTAGAAGAAATAGTTAACCCTCTCACGGCTGATGAGACCACGTGACACTCGTTGTAACTGGAAAATGTATGGCTTCAACCACTAATTTCTTCAATTTTTTTAAAAAAACTCTCCTATTTGGTATATATATGTTGTAAGGCAACTATTCAACAATATAGCATATGTCATTCTACATATATATTATATTGTTAATCATTGTTACTATATACTATATACTATTCGCCATATCTCCCAAACTTATTTACATATTCTGAAAAAATAAAGCTAAAATTGAAGAGGAAACCCCTCCATTTTGTCCTGTTGCGATAAAAGTCCTTTGCCCTTGAAGAAACATTAAAATTCCTCTTATAACGTTTGTTTCTCTTTTTGAGTTTTTCCAAAATAAAACAGATTCGATTCCATTATATGTGGCTTTGACAAACCAAACTATGGTTAACGAATGATAAAAGAGGAATATGTTACTGTGCCATTCAGAAGTACATACAGGGCATTCGTTAATATATGCACTTTCTTCACATTTTGAAAACCAAGTTAAACTTTCTGTACTATAAAGCTGAATTTTGCATCACCCTGTATATTTTTTACAAAACTCAACCAAATATGCTAACTAAATGTTCTACACATCATCATGGGAAACTAATGCACAAATTACTACAAACTGCACTAAAAAATGAACGTAGTACCTGTTGCTTTAGAAGAAATAGTTAACCCTCTCACGGCTGATGAGACCACGTGACACTCGTTGTAACTGGAAAATGTATGGCTTCAACCACTAATTTCTTCAATTTTTTTTAAAAACTCTCCTATTTGGTATATATATATGTTGTAAGGCAACTATTCAACAATATAGCATATGTCATTCTACATATATATTATATTGTTAATCATTGTTACTATATACTATATACTATTCGCCATATCTCCCAAACTTATTTACATATTTTGACAAAATAAAGCTAAAATTGAAGAGGAAACCCCTCCATTTTGTCCTGTTGCGATAAAAGTCCTTTGCCCTTGAAGAAACATTAAAATTCCTCTTATAACGTTTGTTTCTCTTTTTTAGTTTTTTCAAAATAAAAAAGATTCGATTCCATTATATGTGGCTTTGACAAACCATACTATGGTTAACGAATGATAAAAGAGGAATATGTTACTGTGCCATTCAGAAGTACATACAGGGCATTCGTTAATATATGCACTTTCTTCACATTTTGAAAACCAAGTTAAACTTTCTGTACTATAAAGCTGAATTTTGCATCACCCTGTATATTTTTTACAAATCTCAACCAAATATGCTAACTAAATGTTCTACACATCATCATGGGAAACTAATGCACAAATTACTACAAACTGCACTAAAAAATGAACGTAGTACCTGTTGCTTTAGAAGAAATAATTAACCCTCTCACGGCTGATGAGACCACGTGACACTCGTTGTAACTGGAAAATGTATGGCTTCAACCACTAATTTCTTCAATTTTTTTAAAAAAACTCTCCTATTTTGTATATATATGTTGTTAGGCAACTATTCAACAATATAGCATATGTCATTCTACATATATATTATATTGTTAATCATTGTTACTATATACTACATACTATTCGCCATATCTCCCAAAGTTATTTACATATTTTGACGAAATAAAGCTAAAATTGAAGAGGAAACCCCTCCATTTTGTACGGTTGCGCTAAGGTCCTTTGCCCTTGAAGAAACGTTATAATTCCTCCTATAAGGTTTGTTTCTCTTTTTTAGTTTTTTCAAAATAAAACAGATTCGATTCCATTATATGTGGCTTTGACACACCATACTGTGGTTAACGAATGATAAAAGAGGAATATGTTACTGTGCCATTCAGAAGTACATACAGGGCATTCGTTAATATATGCACTTTCTTCACATTTTGAAAACCAATTTATACTTTGTGTACTACAAAGCTGAATTTTGCATCACCCTGTATATTTTTTCCAAATCTCAACTAAATATGCTAACTAAATGTTCTACACATCATCAGCGGAAAATAAATGCACAAATTACTACAAACTGCACTAGAAAATGAACGTTGTACCTGTTGCTTTAGAAGAAATAGTTAACCCTCTCACGGCTGATGAGACCACGTGACACTCGTTGTAACTCGAAAATGTATGGCTTCAACCACTAATTTCTTCAATTTTTTTTAAAAACTCTCCTATTTGGTATATATATGTTGTTAGGCAACTATTCAACAATATAGCATATGTCATTGTACATATATATTATATTATTATCCATTATTACTATATACTACATACTATTCGCCATATCTCCCAAAGTTATTTACATATTTTGACGAAATAAAGCTAAAATTGAAGAGGAAAGCCCTCCATTTTGTCCTGTTGCAATAAGGGTCCTTTGCCCTTGAAGAAACGTTAAAATTCCCCTTATAACGTTTGTTTCTCTTTTTTAGTTTTTTCAAAATAAAACAGATTCGATTCCATTATATGTGGCTTTGACACACCATACTGTGGTTAACGAATGATAAAGAGGAATATGTTATTGTACCATTCAAAAGTACATACAGAACATTCGTTATTATATGCACTTTCTTCACATTTTGAAAACCAATTTATACTTTCTGTACTACAAAGCTCAATTTTGCATCACCCTGTATATTTTTTCCAAATCTCAACTAAATATGCTAACTAAATGTTCTACACATCATCAGCGGAAAATAAATGCACAAATTACTACAAACTGCACTAAAAAATGAACGTAGTACCTGTTGCTTTAGAAGAAATAGTTAACCCTCTCACGGCTGATGAGACCACGTGACACTCGTTGTAACTGGAAAATGTATGGCTTCAACCACTAATTTCTTCAATTTTTTTTAAAAACTCTCCTATTTGGTATATATATATGTTGTAAGGCAACTATTCAACAATATAGCATATGTCATTCTACATATATATTATATTGTTAATCATTATTACTATATACTATATACTATTCGCCATATCTCCCAAACTTATTTACATATTTTGACAAAATAAAGCTAAAATTGAAGAGGAAACCCCTCCATTTTGTCCTGTTGCGCTAAGGTCCTTTGCCCTTGAAGAAACGTTATAATTCCTCCTATAAGGTTTGTTTCTCTTTTTTAGTTTTTTCAAAATAAAACAGATTCGATTCCATTATATGTGGCTTTGACACACCATACTGTGGTTAACGAATGATAAAAGAGGAATATGTTACTGTGCCATTCAGAAGTACATACAGGGCATTCGTTAATATATGCACTTTCTTCACATTTTGAAAACCAATTTATACTTTCTGTACTACAAAGCTGAATTTTGCATCACCCTGTATATTTTTTCCAAATCTCAACTAAATATGCTAACTAAATGTTCTACACATCATCAGCGGAAAATAAATGCACAAATTACTACAAACTTCACTAAAAAATGAACGTTGTACCTGTTGCTTTAGAAGAAATAGTTAACCCTCTCACGGCTGATGAGACCACGTGACACTCGTTGTAACTCGAAAATGTATGGCTTCAACCACTAATTTCTTCAATTTTTTTAAAAACTCTCCTATTTGGTATATATATGTTGTTAGGTAACTATTCAACAATATAGCATATGTCATTCTACATATATATTATATTATTATCCATTATTACTATATACTACATACTATTCGCCATATCTCCCAAAGTTATTTACATATTTTGACGAAATAAAGCTCAAATTGAAGAGCAAACCTATCCATTTTGTACGGTTGTGATACAGGTCCTTTGCCCTTGAAGAAACGTTAAAATTCCTGTTAAAACGTTTGTTTCTCTTTTTTAGTTTTTTACAAAATAAAACAGATTCGATTCCATTATATGTGGCTTTGACACACCATACTGTGGTTAACGAATGATAAAGAGGAATATGTTATTGTACCATTCAGAAGTACATACAGGACATTCGTTAATATATGCACTTTCTTCACATTTTGAAAACCAATTTATACTTTCTGTACTACAAAGCTGAATTTTGCATCACCCTGTATATTTTTTCCAAATCTCAACTAAATATGCTAACTAAATGTTCTACACATCATCATTGGAAAATAAATGCACAAATTACTACAAACTGCACTAAAAAATGAACGTAGTACCTGTTGCTTTAGAAGAAATAGTTAACCCTCTCACGGCTGATGAGACCACGTGACACTCGTTGTAACTCGAAAATGTATGGCTTCAACCACTAATTTCTTCAATTTTTTTTTAAAAACTCTCCTATTTGGTATATATATGTTGTTAGGCAACTATTCAACAATATAGCATATGTCATTCTACATATATATTATATTGTTAATCATTGTTACTATATACTATATACTATTCGCCATATCTCCCAAACTTATTTACATATTTTGACAAAATAAAGCTAAAATTGAAGAGGAAACCCCTCCATTTTGTCCTGTTGCGATAAAAGTCCTTTGCCCTTGAAGAAACATTAAAATTCCTGTTAAAACGTTTGTTTCTCTTTTTTAGTTTTTTCAAAATAAAACAGATTCGATTCCATTATATGTGGCTTTGACAAACCATACTATGGTTAACGAATGATAAAAGAGGAATATGTTACTGTGCCATTCAGAAGTACATACAGGGCATTCGTTAATATATGCACTTTCTTCATATTTTGAAAACCAATTTATACTTTCTGTACTACAAAGCTGAATTTTGCATCACCCTGTATATTTTTTCCAAATCTCAACTAAATATGCTAACTAAATGTTCTACACATCATCATTGGAAAATAAATGCACAAATTACTACAAACTGCACTAAAAAATGAACGTAGTACCTGTTGCTTTAGAAGAAATAGTTAACCCTCTCACGGCTGATGAGACCACGTGACACTCGTTGTAACTCGAAAATGTATGGCTTCAACCACTAATTTCTTCAATTTTTTTTAAAAACTCTCCTATTTGGTATATATATGTTGTTAGGCAACTATTCAACAATATAGCATATGTCATTCTACATATATATTATATTGTTAATCATTGTTACTATATACTACATACTATTCGCCATATCTCCCAAAGTTATTTACATATTTTGACGAAATAAAGCTAAAATTGAAGAGGAAACTCCTTCATTTTGTCATGTTGCAATAAGGGTCCTTTGCTCTTGAAGAAACGTTAAAATTCCTTTTATAACGTTTGTTTCTCTTTTTTAGTTTTTTCAAAATAAAACAGATTCGATTCCATTATATGTGGCTTTGACACACCATACTGTGGTTAACGAATGATAAAAGAGGAATATGTTACTGTGCCATTCAGTAGTACATACAGGGCATTCGTTAATATATGCACTTTCTTCACATTTTGAAAACCAATTTATACTTTCTGTACTACAAAGCTGAATTTGGCATCACCATGTATATTTTTTCCAAATCTCAACCAAATATGCTAACTAAATGTTCTACACATCATCATGGGAAACTAATGCACAAATTACTACAAACTGCACTAAAAAATGAACGTAGTACCTGTTGCTTTAGAAGAAATAGTTAACTCTCTCACGGCTGATGAGACCACGTGACACTCGTTGTAACTGGAAAATGTATGGCTTCAACCACTAATTTCTTCAATTTTTTTTAAAAACTCTCCTATTTGGTATATATATATGTTGTAAGGCAACTATTCAACAATATAGCATATGTCATTCTACATATATATTATATTGTTAATCATTGTTACTATATACTATATACTATTCGCCATATCTCCCAAACTTATTTACATATTTTGACAAAATAAAGCTAAAATTGAAGAGGAAACCCCTCCATTTTGTCCTGTTGCGATAAAAGTCCTTTGCCCTTGAAGAAACATTAAAATTCCTCTTATAACGTTTGTTTCTCTTTTTGAGTTTTTCCAAAATAAAACAGATTCGATTCCATTATATGTGGCTTTGACAAACCATACTATGGTTAACGAATGATAAAAGAGGAATATGTTACTGTGCCATTGAGAAGTACATACAGGGCATTCGTTAATATATGCACTTTCTTCACATTTTGAAAACCAAGTTAAACTTTCTGTACTATAAAGCTGAATTTTGCATCACCCTGTATATTTTTTACAAAACTCAACCAAATATGCTAATTAAATGTTCTACACATCATCATGGGAAACTAATGCACAAATTACTACAAACTGCACTAAAAAATGAACGTAGTACCTGTTGCTTTAGAAGAAATAATTAACCCTCTCACGGCTGATGAGACCACGTGACACTCGTTGTAACTGGAAAATGTATGGCTTCAACCACTAATTTCTTCAATTTTTTTAAAAAAACTCTCCTATTTGGTATATATATGTTGTTAGGCAACTATTCAACAATATAACATATGTCATTCTACATATATATTATATTGTTAATCATTGTTACTATATACTACATACTATTCGCCATATCTCCCAAAGTTATTTACATATTTTGACGAAATAAAGCTAAAATTGAAGAGGAATCCCCTCCATTTTGTACGGTTGCGATAAGGTCCTTTGCCCTTGAAGAAACGTTATAATTCCTCCTATAAGGTTTGTTTCTCTTTTTTAGTTTTTTCAAAATAAAACAGATTCGATTCCATTATATGTGGCTTTGACACACCATACTGTGGTTAACGAATGATAAAAGAGGAATATGTTACTGTACCATTCAGAAGTACATACAGGGCATTCGTTAATATATGCACTTTCTTCACATTTTGAAAACCAATTTATACTTTCTGTACTACAAAGCTGAATTTTGCATCACCCTGTATATTTTTTCCAAATCTCAACTAAATATGCTAACTAAATGTTCTACACATCATCAGCAAAAAATAAATGCACAAATTACTACAAACTGCACTAAAAAATGAACGTTGTACCTGTTGCTTTAGAAGAAATAGTTAACCCTCTCACGGCTGATGAGACCACGTGACACACGTTGTAACTCGAAAATGTATGGCTTCAACCACTAATTTCTTCAATTTTTTTTAAAAACTCTCCTATTTGGTATATATATGTTGTTAGGCAACTATTCAACAATATAGCATATGTCTTTCTACATATATATTATATTATTATCCATTATTACTATATACTACATACTATTCGCCATATCTCACAAAGTTATTTACATATTTTGACGAAATAAAGCTCAAATTGAAGAGCAAACCTATCCATTTTGTACGGTTGTGATACAGGTCCTTTGCCCTTGAAGAAACGTTAAAATTCCTGTTAAAACGTTTGTTTCTCTTTTTTAGTTTTTTACAAAATAAAACAGATTCGATTCCATTATATGTGGCTTTGACACACCATACTGTGGTTAACGAATGATAAAGAGGAATATGTTATTGTACCATTCAGAAGTACATACAGGACATTCGTTAATATATGCACTTTCTTCACATTTTGAAAACCAATTTATACTTTCTGTACTACAAAGCTGAATTTTGCATCACCCTGTATATTTTTTCCAAATCTCAACTAAATATGCAAACTAAATGTTCTACACATCATCATTGGAAAATAAATGCACAAATTACTACAAACTGCACTAAAAAATGAACGTAGTACCTGTTGCTTTAGAAGAAATAGTTAACCCTCTCACGGCTGATGAGACCACGTGACACTCGTTGTAACTCGAAAATGTATGGCTTCAACCACTAATTTCTTCATTTTTTTTTAAAAACTCTCCTATTTGGTATATATATGTTGTTAGGCAACTATTCAACAATATAGCATATGTCTTTCTACATATATATTATATTATTATCCATTATTACTATATACTACATACTATTCGCCATATCTCCCAAAGTTATTTACATATTTTGACGAAATAAAGCTCAAATTGAAGAGCAAACCTATCCATTTTGTACGGTTGTGATACAGGTCCTTTGCCATTGAAGAAACGTTAAAATTCCTGTTAAAACGTTTGTTTCTCTTTTTTAGTTTTTTACAAAATAAAACAGATTCGATTCCATTATATGTGGCTTTGACACACCATACTGTGGTTAACGAATGATAAAGAGGAATATGTTATTGTACCATTCAGAAGTACATACAGGACATTCGTTAATATATGCACTTTCTTCACATTTTGAAAACCAATTTATACTTTCTGAACTACAAAGCTGAATTTGGCATCACCCTGTATATTTTTTCCAAATCTCAACTAAATATGCTAACTAAATGTTCTACACATCATCATTGGAAAATAAATGCACAAATTACTACAAACTGCACTAAAAAATGAACTTTGTACCTGTTGCTTTAGAAGAAATAGTTAACCCTCTCACGGCTGATGAGACCACGTGACACTCGTTGTAACTGGAAAATGTATGGCTTCAACCACTAATTTCTTCAATTTTTTTTAAAAAACTCTCCTATTTGGTATATATATGTTGTTAGGCAACTATTCAACAATATAGCATATGTCATTCTACATATATATTATATTATTATCCATTATTACTACATACTACATACTATTCGCCATATCTCCCAAAGTTATTTACATATTTTGACGAAATAAAGCTCAAATTGAAGAGCAAACTTATCCATTTTGTACGGTTGCGATACAGGTCCTTTGCCCTTGGAGAGACGTTAAAATTCCTGTTAAAACGTTTGTTTCTCTTTTTTAGTTTTTTACAAAATAAAACAGATTCGATTCCATTATATGTGGCATTGACACACCATACTGTGGTTAACGAATGATAAAAGAGGAATATGTTATTGTACCATTCAGGAGTACATACAGGATATTCGTTAATATATGCACTTTCTTCACATTTTGAAAACCAATTTATACTTTCTGTACTACAAAGCTGAATTTGGCATCACCCTGTATATTTTTTTTAAATCTCAACCAAATATTCTAACTAAATGTTCTACACATCATCATGGGAAACTAATGCACAAATTACTACAAACTGCACTAAAAAATGAACGTAGTACCTGTTGCTTTAGAAGAAATAGTTAACCATCTCACGGCTGATGAGACCACGTGACACTCGTTGTAACTGGAAAATGTATGGCTTCAACCACTAATTTCTTCAATTTTTTTAAAAACTCTTCTATTTGGTATATATATATGTTGTAAGGCAACTATTCAACAATATAGCATATGTCATTCTACATATATATTATATTGTTAATCATTGTTACTATATACTATATACTATTCGCCATATCTCCCAAACTTATTTACATATTTTGACAAAATAAAGCTAAAATTGAAGAGGAAACCCCTCCATTTTGTCCTGTTGCGATAAAAGTCCTTTGCCCTTGAAGAAACATTAAAATTCCTCTTATAACGTTTGTTTCCCTTTTTGAGTTTTTTCAAAATAAAACAGATTCGATTCCATTATATGTGGCTTTGACAAACGATACTATGGTTAACGAATGATAAAAGAGGAATATGTTACTGTGCCATTCAGAAGTACATACAGGGCATTCGTTAATATATGCACTTTCTTCACATTTTGAAAACCAAGTTAAACTTTCTGTACTATAAAGCTGAATTTTGCATCACCCTGTATATTTTTTACAAATCTCAACCAAATATGCTAACTAAATGTTCTACACATCATCATGGGAAACTAATGCACAAATTACTACAAACTGCACTAAAAAATGAACGTAGTACCTGTTGCTTTAGAAGAAATAGTTAACCTTCTCACGGCTAATGAGACCACGTGACACTCGATGTAACTGGAAAATGTATGGCTTCAACCACTAATTTCTTCAATTTTTTTAAAAACTCTCCTATTTGGTATATATATGTTGTTAGGCAACTATTCAACAATATAGCATATGTCATTCTACATATATATTATATTGTTAATCATTGTTACTATATACTACATACTATTCGCCATATCTCCCAAAGTTATTTACATATTTTGACGAAATAAAGCTAAAATTGAAGAGGAAACCCCTCCATTTTGTCCTGTTGCAATAAGGGTCCTTTGCCCTTGAAGAAACGTTAAAATTCCTTTTATAACGTTTGTTTCTCTTTTTTAGTTTTTTCAAAATAAAACAGATTCGATTCCATTATATGTGTCTTTGACACACCATACTGTGGTTAACGAATGATAAAAGAGGAATATGTTACTGTGCCATTCAGTAGTACATACAGGGCATTCGTTAATATATGCACTTTCTTCACATTTTGAAAACCAATTTATACTTTCTGTACTACAAAGCTGAATTTGGCATCACCCTGTATATTTTTTCCAAATCTCAACCAAATATTCTAACTAAATGTTCTACACATCATCATGGGAAACTAATGCACAAATTACTACAAACTGCACTAAAAAATGAACGTAGTACCTGTTGCTTTAGAAGAAATAGTTAACCCTCTCACGGCTGATGAGACCACGTGACACTCGTTGTAACTGGAAAATGTATGGCTTCAACCACTAATTTCTTCAATTTTTTTTAAAAACTCTCCTATTTGGTATATATATATGTTGTAAGGCAACTATTCAACAATATAGCATATGTCATTCTACATATATATTATATTGTTAATCATTGTTACTATATACTATATACTATTCGCCATATCTCCCAAACTTATTTACATATTTTGACAAAATAAAGCTAAAATTGAAGAGGAAACC